>NW_012267236.1:11600744-11711823 GCF_000151885.1 Dipodomys ordii
GATGTTAATCTTTCCAATCCAGGAGCATGGGAGGTTTTGCCATTTTATAAGTTCTGTGTTGATTCCTTTTTCAAGATTTTAAAGTTTTCATCATAGAGGTCCTTCACTTCTTTCTGAGGGTCTTCATCCAGCCCATTGACTAGCAGGAAGAGGATTCATCCTCAGCTCAGATGTCAGGGTGGTCAGAGCTCAGGTGGTCAGAGGAAAAGAAATGAGACAGAGAAGAGGAGGACGAAGGGATGGTGGAGGTTGGTAAGAGATTGAGCTAATATGCTTATCTTGGGACACTCAGGTCAACTAGAAACAGTGAAGGGGTAGAGTCTGAGATGGGATCCAACCTGAGTGACAAGCTTGAGCAAAAAGGTTTGCATCAAAGAACAGCAACTAATTCCCAAGTAGAAATCTACACTTGTTCTCACTAATAGTAAGAAGATTCTATTTAGAGTCTGAGGCTCATTATTATAGGAGCATATATGGGTACAAATACATATATATATATATGTATAAATGTATGTGTGTATATGTATATGCTCTTATAATAATGTATAATATATATATATTTATATATACTTATATATACTTTAGGATACCAAGAATTTAGGGATGGGAGAGAGTTATTCAAGATGAATTTATGGCTTATATTCTAACATGAAATTTAATTTCCTCAAATTGAGTCCTTGGTCCATCTGAGATACTTGAAACTTAAGAGCCAGGTGAGATGTACAGAAAACCACCTTGACCATTTTGATGGTTTTAAAAGTTATGAATCCTGCTTTCATAGTTCACATTGACTTAGAAAGTCATACCAATTTACTACAATTACCAAAGCTCATAAAATATCTCAACTTTTCTCTTGAGATATTTTATGATGAAAGAAAGAATTGATTCCTTTCTGGCCTATGATTTTCTTTAGTTGTCATTTCTTATCTGTCTACCTTTCCTTTTTC
This sequence comes from Dipodomys ordii, assembly GCF_000151885.1. Classification (NCBI taxonomy): domain Eukaryota; kingdom Metazoa; phylum Chordata; class Mammalia; order Rodentia; family Heteromyidae; genus Dipodomys; species Dipodomys ordii. The sequence goes on from NW_012267236.1 coordinate 11,601,692, forward strand.
CCTTTGCCCAAACTCTCAGTTTCTGCTCTCTGAAGCCCATCATACTGTTCGGTTGAAATGGCTTTGGACAAGGTCACTAGTAATCTTCTTATATCAAATTTATAATAATATTCATAGTAATAAAATAATGATCAGTGAATTGTTCTGGAGGCCTGGTTGTAAGAGAATTACATGTATGAACTAGTTTATGTCCCTGAAGCAGAGAATGCTATCATTAGATTCATGATTAAGAAATTGTGGCACAGAAATGTCAGTTCCTGGGCTGGGAAGGTGGCTCAGTGGTAGAGCGCTTGCCTTGCATGCTCGAGGCCCTGGGTTCGATTCCTCAGCACCACATAAGCAAAAAGAAAAAAGCTGAAGTGGTGCTGTGGCTCAAGTGGTAGAGCGCTAGCCTTGAGCTGAAGAGCTGAGGGACAGCGCCCAGGCCCAGAGTTCAGGCCCCATGACCGGACCCAAAAAAAAAGAAATGTCAGTTCCTTGCCCAGGTTACACAGATAGTGGCAAGGTGAGTCTGCACACCCAAGTACTCATAACACTTTTTTTTTCTTGGGGTCCGGTCATGGGGCCTGAACTCTGGGCCTGGGCGCTGTCCCTCAGCTCTTCAGCTCAAGGCTAACGCTCTACCACTTGAGCCACAGCACCACTTCCGGCTTTTTTCTTTTTGCTTATGTGGTGCTGAGGAATCGAACCCAGGGCCTCATGCATGCAAGACAGCGCTCTACCACTGAGCCACCTTCCCAGCCTACTCCCAGCCTACTTTTATTTGCATCTGTCTTTTGCTTGGTATGGGTGTTGCTTCAATTGACAACCTCCGGTTTGGGGTGGAAAAGTCCAGTGTGAAAGGGCTGGCAAGGGAAGTTGTGAATTAGAGAAGCTTGGAGATGTTAGGGTTACAAGGACGTAGCTCCAGCAGGAGGTGAAAGGTTAGTTTCTTTGAATGTGGGCCACAGGAAGGCCCAAGAGGGGATCCGTGAGCCACTATGATGTATTGAGACTTTCAATCCCACAGGAGGCACGTTGGAGGTTTCAGGCCTTTTGATTTTTCCGGTCCTTTCATGTCTGGTATTTCTTCAGTCTCTATGAGACTAACAAATATGTAACATGTTTTGGTGTCACACATTATCATGATGTGTAGAAAGCTGACAAGAAGGCTGCTCTAATAAAACAGGCTGTAACCTTTTTAGCTTACTTTCAGCCTTCCTAAAGAGAAAATGAAGTTGGATACATAAAGTAGTGCCCACTGCAGTCTGTCCATGTGCAATTATCTTAGCATCCTACAGTGAGGCAGGGAAAGAGGAGGAGGGAAGAGAAAGTGAGACCTCAGGATATTGTGTGGAAGGAAAACCCTCCGAAATGAAATAAAGCTTTCATCAAGTAGAATACAGATGTGTTAGATTGCCTTTTCTGGAATGAGTTATTCTTTTCAGACATGCATAACATAATTTTTGCCGCTCATAAATTTGAGGAGTCAAGACACAGTCCTTTTAAACAGCGGCGTTGAGCAATTTTTGCCTGTTATTTTGTGGAAACCATTTAGTAAGTGCGTAAAGTAAGGGAATGTTGATGGTATAAATATCCCATCACTCCTAATCAGTGGAGAGAAGAGCTAAGAGATGACTGGGCTCATGTCAGTGCAGCCTTCCAGGCCTTTCCATGTGGGGTTTGTCAAGCACCGTGTCTAGTAGCCCATATACATGTGTACATGCAGAGGTTGCAGGCCAGAGGACATCTCTGCTTCTGTAAAGTGAAAACCCTTTGACTATGGTAGTACTGTCTGTCTGTTCATTGCAGGGAATGGTTTGCTTGGCCTTTGTTTGCAAAATAAAGCACCCTGGTTCTCAGAAACTCGTAGAGCTACTTAAATAATTTCCTCAAATGGACACCAAAGAGGGCTGTGTGGATTTGGGAACTGCAGCTTCTTGGTGCACTTCCCACCTCCTTTGGAATTTCACACCCATGTTGGGGGCACAGCTGTGAGCCTCTGCTCATCCAGTGGATGCTCCTAAATCTCCTGTTCCTGAGTAGAGGCCCTAATTGTCTACCATTACTCCCTTTGCTCCTCGCTTTTCAAAATAGAACATTGGCATTGCTCTGATTTTTAACTGGGAACATGGCCCATGTCCACTCAGATAGCCGCTGATTGCTCAGGCGCCCTACTGTCTAGCTGTGGAATGTAATTAAGTTTTGGCTGATAAAATAATAGCTGAAGGGATGTATGTAGGCATCCAGATTTAATTTTTTTTCTTTTTATGGTGGTAGTGGGGTTTTGAACTCAAGGTTTTATACTTGCTAGGCAGGTACTCCACTACTTAAGACATGATTCTAGACTGTTTTGCTCTAGCTGTTATTGAAATAGGTTCTCACATTTTTGCTAGGGCTAGCCTAGATTATGATCCTACTATTTAAGCTTCCTACCATAGCTAGGATGACAGGCACATACCACCATGCCTAGTCTTTTTTTTCTGTTAAAAAAGATCTTGTGAATGTTTTTTGCCAGGACTAGCCTCGGATCACGATCCTTCTGATGTCTACTTCCCAAGTAGTGTGGTGTGAGCCAGTGATGTTCAACTCAGATTTAGTTTTCATAGTGACGCTATGTGTCTTCCACTCCTTACATCTCCCTCATAGCTAAGAAATAGTCATTCAAACCTGCTGCTTTGGACCTAGAAGAGGAAGCTCTAGGCTAAAAGTGACAAAGGTGTTGAACCTTCCCAAACAGTCCCCTTTAGAGAGGGAAATACGCTTCTGTCTTTCTTCTGGATTTAGGGTATCTTTGTTATACCAATTTAACCTGTAACATAAATTAAGTTATACCACAAAAGACCTAGATGTAGGAATCATTTGTATCCTGATATACCCTGATTGACATCTCCTCAAACAGCCATTGTCTACTTCTTGAAGAGGAGAGAGAGTCTTGAAAGAGCAAAGCTCAAACATTGCTGTTTACCTCGTGTAGATTTAAGAAATGTACTTCATTGGAGTAGCTATGAGAACATCAGATATCTATGGATGAGTTCTGTTGTTACTGCTGATTATGTAACTTTTTATTTCTTTAATCTATTTTCATTGTAATTGACACACAATTACTGTACTTATTTGTGGAGCACAGCATGATCGACACATGCACACACATACACAATGTGTAATGAATGCTCAGATCAGTGTAGTCGGAGTATTCAGTACCTTGTTGCAACTTTGTATTTTGATACCATTTTTATAGAAACTTGCCAAGGACAGTATAAGAACTTGTACCAATCCTTTAATTTATCAACTACTTACATTTTCCCCATTTATTTTATAATCAACTTGGGCTACTTGGTGTGTGTGTGTGTGTGTGTGTGTGTTTATACATACATAGTATTTTTCAATAACTTGATAGTAAAATAACGTAAATCAGGACCTTGAACCCTTTGAAAAGCACAATCCAATTTTATACTGTTCTCTCACACAGGACTAACTCCCATCCCGTTGTGCATTTTGGGTGGGGCATCATAGCAGTGGTGTACCTTCCCAGTGACTTATGTCAAAGCAAAAGGTGTCCACTTGTCACTTTGATCACCCAGTGACAGTGGTATTCACTGGATTGTTCTACTGAAAAGTTGCTCTCTTAATAAAGCACAGATATACAAACTTCCTGTTACCAGAGTTTCATGACTAGCTTTAACATCCATCATCCATGAATGGTTTTAGGCACTAGTTGTTGTTGTTTAAATAGATTTCCTTTGATAAAATGTATTGTCTCAGATAAAGGAGCTTAGGTCTGTGAGACTTAGAAGAAATAGTCCTGAAGATGACTAGTTTCAAGCCAGTCAGCCCTGGCACACTTTGAATTTTGACTTCTTTTGAACGATGGATAGGGCACGGACTGGTGGTGTGTTCGTGTTCTGGTTCGTGGGTGAAATGGCCTCGGACATTCCCTCAGGCTCTCCAGCTCCCAGGTGACAGTGTCTGTACACGGGAGGCGTGCATGGCAGCCTGGGAAGGGCAGTGTCTGTACACGGGGGGGCGTGCATGGCAGCCTGGGAAGGGCAGTGTCTGTACACGGGGGGCGTGCATGGCAGCCTGGGAAGGGTAGTGTCTGTACACGGGGGGCGTGCATGGCAGCCTGGGAAGGGCAGTTTTTTTGAGATGTGAGACTCTCATCAGCTTTGTAGGTTCTTTAGTATCCCTCATCCGTGTTCTCTAAAACCTCAGAGGTTTTTCACAGTGGAGAGCGCGTTGCACACGGTTGTTTGTCCTTTGGCGTTGCTTCCTGGTGACAGCGGCCAGCATTCCCTCCCCTTGAATTCAGTAGTCCTGCTTGGGCAGGTGGAATCCCGAGGATGACATGATGTAACTTCTGAAGTTTGGTGATGAAAAGCCATATTGCTTCCTCCATGTTTGCAGGAAGCCTTCATTAGTCTTGGAGGCCTGAGATACAATGTAAGAAGTCAGCCACTCGAAGCTACCCACATAGTCAGAAGCTCAATCCACAGAGATGGGTAAGAACAATGGTGGTTCTAGCCAACCTTTCTGGCTATCCCCATTCTAGAGATGTCTCTACCCAGACACTGAGTGGAGGAGTGAAGGAGTCTCCAGATGTTTCCAGTCTCCAGTCATCACAGGAATGATAGCTATTCAAATTGTTCTAGCTGAGGTCTCGATATGGTGGGGCTGAGAATAGCTGGTGTCTGAATTCTTACCTCGCTCAATCTGTGGGCATAATGAAATGGCCATTTGTTGAACCCCAGCCAAATGAAGCACCCACTTATTTCTGGGTTGGTCTTCTGAGACTATGCCATCCAGTAGGAGCCACAGAAGATTCAAGCCTTGAGCTTTCTCTTTTTACTACTCTTCCACAAAATATATTTTATATCAGAACACTATGATATGGTAGTCTGGTGTCTTGTCTCCTCTCAGGGAAAAAAAATCATGACTTTTGTGGCTTTATGTAATGTTAGCAGGCTGAAACTTTAGCCTTTGTTAATGTCTGGAATTTATAAAGAGCCACAGCACAATTATGGGATGTGATAACTTCTCAACAGTGAGGATAATAAGTAACGTCAGTTGTAGTTTGCTTGTGAAATACCTGGCATCCTGAAAAGATAGTGGTCAAATGAAGTCTAGGGAGGGAATATTATTTCCAAGAGGCAAACCTAATAAAGTTGGAGATGTAGTCCCATGTTTTCCGTCTCCTTGACTTGGCCTTGGAGTCTGAGTGAAAAGAGAGACCTTGTGAGTGAACTTGGTCTTGACGTGGTATCTGTGCCTGCAGCTGCATTCTTGTTCTCTTGAAATGTAATGGCTGCTAAGCCTGAGCAAGTAGCAGGAGACCTTAAGAAGTTCTCATTCATCATCCATTTATTACTTTATTCATTTGTTTCATAAACTAGAAATTAGCTAATTCTTGGTGACAGAGCATTAGGAAGGCAGATCCCTGTCCTCGTGAAGTTTGCATTCAACCTAGGAGGAAGGACAATAAACAAATAATTTATAAATCAGGTGACCAGGATGACTGTATTTCTCCAACTATGAGTGGAAAAGAACTTGTTAATCAATCATCAAGCTATATATTTATTGAATCATCTGTGTGCCATTCTTTATCTCCAGATATTGTAGGTCTATATATCCTATTAAACATGATTAGACTATAGTTCTATATAGTTTCTATAGACTACAGAAAGAAAGCCACCCACTACCAAATTGTGATAATGCCAAGACTTGTCTACTGCTTGTTCAAAAAGATGATTTCACAGATTAGGAAGCGGTGGCACTGTCAGATCACAATATAAACATGTGCGTGTTTACTTTTGCTTTTTCCATTTTGTCTCATTTCACATAGTTTGTAGACCGATACCAGTGCAGAGACCATAGTAATTCATGTCATCGTAGGCGTGTAAGAATGATAGAGGTCATACCACTTCACAGCTTTTCAGCAGAAATAAGAACTGTTGGGTCTTCTTACTCACAATGCTCAGGTTGACTTTTATGTTCTAACTTTCTGTTCTTTAATTTTAGGCTGATCACAAAAGAACTGGCCAACAAAGAGTGGGGGTCACCACCTCATCTCTTAGAATTCACCAGCGCAACAAAGACCTGCGTGTTTTTCCACATTGCTTTCAAGATCATTCTCACTTGGGCCAACAGACTTACCTGACGTTGCTCAAGTCCAGATGTACCCATAGCTGATATAATATCTCTCTAAACTATAGTGCTTTCTGGAAGGTAAAGACAAAAAATGTGGTTCTCAAAGTAGGTTTAAAATACTTCTACTTATGAAATGATTCCAGCCTCAAATGTTTTTCTCTCAGATCAATGGATAACTAGGAAAAGATACATTCAAATTCTATGGCTATCTTTTTTTTTTTTGCAGGATTGTAAAAAACTGGAAAAGAATAACTATTTCCAAATTGTGAGCATAATAGCTCTTTATGACTTAAAAATATCCTAGCAATTCCAGTTCTAAATACTTTTCCTATATCTAATTTCCTTCTGAAATGGAAGATATCAAAATTCAATGACTTAGGAAGCAGCGAGGCTGACCACTGTCCTCGGGCCCGCTGGCGTGAGCCATGCATTCAGTGGGTGTGGCCTTCCAGGAGCATCTCAAGGCTCTTTACCACTCCTGTCAGATCTGCCTCCAGAGCAGAATTTTTGCAGTCAAGCAGGTGAACGTTGGCATCTCGCCAACTGTGGAGTGTATTCAACAAGGAATTGGAGCTGGCAAATAAAGTCCTGCTGCTTCTGTCCAGATCTATTTGTCTGGGAAAAAAAAAACCAGTCTCACTTAAAAAAAATTCAAAGCAAACAACCACCACCACCTCCTAAACCAAACAAGAAATAAAAGTCCATCCAATAGTCATTTCTCCAGCTTTTCCTTCAAAATACCAGTGTTTATTTAATAAGCCCTCAGCCCCGGGATGGAAACAAACAGATCAATCACTAAGGTGTTCCATTGTGCCCATCATCCTGAAGTCCGCTGATGGTATTTATCTGAGTCTGAAAGTCATCGCACAGAGCACAGGTGCAGCTGATGCAGCATGACATTGGTGCTATATAAAGAGCCGTGAGTGACAGCAAGGAGGTAGGGGAAATCACGCCTGAGCACTCCAGGCAGCCAGCCCACCTCCCCGCTCCCCTGCCACCCTCTGCCATAGCTAGACTCCTCTTCCTGGTCACACCACCGTGTGTCCTCATCAACCTCAGTAGCAGTTGGCACTCTGCTTGTCCCTTGCTTGGTCTGTGGCCAAAGCTGAGAAGAATATCTAATGGATTCTAATATCTAATCTTTTTTTTTCCCTCTGCTGGGATGAGGCTCACTTTTGGGCGGCCTCCTAGCATGAAGCTCTGCTCATTTTTCAGGCATGATACAGGTTTCTACAAGCAAAAGATATATTTGGAATACCAAGGCTGAGGCTTGGGATCTGTAAGCTAAACAAAACTCTCATGCAAGCCAGGAACTTTAGGGCAGTAAATGTCGCGTGGTTCTCAGCATTTGAGATATTGGAGAATCTAACTATGCGTCACAAGGGAGCCAAAGCCAGCTAGGAGCTTGACAAAATGAATGTCACACAAACCTGAGCTTGTGGGAGTCACCCTATTGGGCTGAGCTGAGGCACCCTCCCTGAAGACTGGGGCTGTGTTGTTGTGGAGAGAGAGTGGCAGTCAGCAACCTTTTGCTGGTGAGTCTCCATCCACCTTGGGGTGTTTCTGAGTCACATGTCTGGTAGAAGCCTCTGTCTATACATTGTGCCCTTGAATCTTCTCATAGATTCTCAGGAGAGAAAGGTTTATGTAGAATTCTCACAGATGTTCACAGTCCTAGAGGGCTTTGTTTCCAATCAAGAAGGATGCTCATAGAATAAGTATGGGCTGGGGACATGCCACTCTGGTTCTAGGGATTGCCTTCAGGAAATCTTTTCTCTAATGGACTGAAACTTGAATATTTTACAACGTAGCATATTTATGTCATCTTTATTTTTTCACAATTTCATTCAGTTGTTCAATAGACATTTATAGGCGTGATTATTGGCCAACTCTTCACTGGTGTGTGTACAAAGCTCCCAGCTCAATCTTGGGATAGTTTCTCTACTCTGTTTACTCTCATCCATCCATCCATCCATCCATCCATTCATCCATCCATCCATCCACCCAGTAACATTCATAAAGGCTGATGGAGCCTATGTTCTCTTTTTAGGAGAGAAAATAAACAGCTCTTCACCCGGAATTTCTAGAGCTGGGATTATGTTTATCAGGAAACTCTTAGAGCTGTGTGGTCTCTGAGAGCTAGGCAGAAGCTGATCTCTCAGGGTCTCTAGAACAGTGTGTGGTTGTAGCTGACCTGAAGGAGATCTGTTAGGGAATGGGACCAGATCCATGGCTTTTAGAAACACATGCTTAGGTGTCCTGGAGGGCACAGCTGTATACTTGTATAAGCAGGCAGGGAGATGGAGCAGAGTTCTGGTTTCTTTAACTTTAGCATTGATAATTATCTACCTTTATTTCTTTTATATTTATTGTTAACCCAAGATTGCCTCTCTTTTGCTTCCCTATTACTGATGTGTGATGTCTGTTATGCCTATGTCCAGCTTCAGTTCATGTTCCCTCTCTTCCAGGAAGCATCTAGACTGTGGAAGCTTGACTAGACATAGCCCCACGGAGTCTTTCCACCTCACTATCTTTTTGAACATCTCAGTGAGGTCAATGAGGGCTTGAAAATTTCCAGAGTGTCATCCCTTTCTATCTACACTGTGACCCACTTACAGAACACAGGTGAAGCAATGCTCTCCCTGCACTTTTATTTTTTTTTTGAATGTTAGGGTATTGTTATGAGCATTGATGACCTTGTGATACTTTACTGGCCTGGTCTAGGCAAATTCTGAGGTTGTCTTGGCAGAGCTTTCTGTACAGGTAAGGACATAACTGATGCAACATTTGAATAGTACTTGCAAATGCCTTTACTCTATGCATTTCATTCTTAGTGGTCTCTTAAGAGCTCCCATTTCCCCCTCCCTATGGATTATTCTGTTGGAACTTGGCATGTGTCAATTTGCCTGTAGACATGGCTTTGGTGTCACAATTGCTACTTGATGAGAGTAATTTCCCTAAATGAAACAATCGTGGTGATGAGCTCCAGCTCCCTTCCGCCAGCCAACACAGCTGGGATGTGCTCACCCAACTCTCACATGGGCATGCTGCCCATGAGTCCAGAGCTCCCTCACGGAGGAGCCCATCCCTTCCTGAGTTAAACTCATGTCCCAGATCCGTGCATAACAGGTTTCCAATTTATTTCTTTTCAACAGCCCTTGGCAAGCATTTCTTCCCTCTTTCTCTTTTTATTGCTTACTTTTACTTTATCTGCGAACTCCCTGCTTCTAAGTCTCCAGCTGCCTTTACGACACCCCTTCTTGAGTGTCTCCAGTGTTGTTACTGTTGCTGCCCTTGGGGTCTTAATGAGGAATAGGTTGGTATTACGCGGCCACTTCAGATGAGGAGGGAATTATTGTTATTATTATTATTACTATTATTATTTATCAACCATGGCTTTACATAGCCTGTGCAATAAAGATTGTTTTCTTGACTTTATGATGAGAAAACCTATCCCCAGGAAAGCTCCTAAATGTTCTTTTGAAATTGCCTAAGTGAGTTAGTCTGTCTTCTGCTCAAGTTCTTTCAGTAGGTTTCTATTATCAGTTGTGGAGTAAGGATCCCCTTCCTTGGCACAACGTTTAGAAAATCTCTGATGACCTTCTCCAATCTACATTTTCTGTCCCATTGCTCATTGCTTTGTAAATTCACAGGTAAAGCCAAATTGATTCTTTTTTTGTTATTGTTTAGAAGGATCTACCTCTTTTCTACATTGGCCTTCATGATTCCTTCCCCTTGTCACTTTCTCTCCATATACAGGTGATCCTTAACCTGCAAGAATCAGTTACAATGTAACAACACACCTGACCTTCTTAGCTGGAAATAGTCACTCTGTGTCCCACTGACCTGGACGTCTACTCAGTCCTCATCCTCATGTATGAATGAACCATTGTCCGTCAGCAACTGTGACCTCCTGAAAGGTGAGAAAGTTGTCCAATGTAAATTTATTATGCTTCAATAGGGCCTGGGCAGTGGTTTTCTGAGAGTTAATGTCTTAAAAAAAGAATTGTTTGGTTAATAATTTTGAGAAAAATCACTCTTTTCTTCCAACTACCATCTCCACTTGTGGTTAATAACTAGTACTAATGAAGACACTTCTGACTAAAATGTACACAGCTAAAATTGGGGCTAAGTAATGAGCATCTAAAAATGCTGCTTAATGAGCCTGCTACTTGTATACTTCTTAAATAGTTTATCTCCAGTGACTGTATTTGGTTAAGTATATATTCTTTAATCCACATTTGAAGTTCCAAAATCCTTATATAAGTCAAAATCCCTCAAGACAAGTCAGACCTAGTGTAGACTAGCTCCTTTACCTGTAGACTATCATTGGTTATGGAAAAATGTTCCCATTAAATAAGAAATATGCTTTGCAAAAAATTTATTTAATGTTAACTTATCTTTCTTGGCCTACATTCAACTATTCATTTCATCATTTTTTCAATCAACAAACATTTCTAGGCATTAGGCATATAAATTCCTAAATTCCAGACTTGGGTATTTTTTTTAAACTCAGCAAGCCCATATGGATGACCCACAGCCCTCTGGAACCTGAGATACTTTTAATTGAATTTATAATCCTATTGCCCCTTGCTCAGCCATTAAGCCATGTCATTCACAATCTGTTCTGTCTGCTCTATCTAGATCAAAGAGTTATGCACACATATTGTTAAATCAGTAAAAAAAAACAACTGTTTTTTTCTTCCCTCATCTTCATCAGTATATCCAATCAATTATTCAATATTATTGATCACACTTTGGGATTATCAGTAAAATACTATTCTTATTCTTTACCTCCCCTGCTATTATCTGTGCGCAGTTTCCTCAAATGACATTGAAGAGTGGACAGTATTGTTAACGATTAATTTGTTTACTAAGTGTCTATATGATGCATGTTAACAAACCAGGTTCTCTATGTTGCCTCATTTAACGTTGTCAAGAATGCTTTGAAGGAAGGCATTGCAAACCAAATGTTTCTTTTAATAAAAAAAACTAATTCTTAGAAAGTTGATCAGCCTAAGATTTCATAACTGGTAAGTGAGAAAATGGGATTTGAAGTGAGTCTCTATGTCTCCTAAATCTAATCTCTTTTACTTTGTGTTGTATCCCAGTAAAAGAAATGGAGTTTTGGTTTAAAATATTCATAGTTTATACAGCAGATGCATCACACACGCAGACTGGCTGGGCTTTGTTAGGCTTTGATGATCAGGGATGCATATGTGCCTAGAGAAACTCCTGGGATCATCAGGACTGAGTAGGTTGTGCTATAGTAGCAAATACCTTGAACACACTAACTTTAAAAACACCAATTATACTTGTTCACAAACTGTCTTTCCCCTGTATAGTTGTCTGGAGTTTGTTCCATGTCATCCACATCTTTTTCCTAGGACCTAAGATGAAGGGATGCTCAGATTAGTGAAGTGACCTTGGGATGTGTCTGTGATGCCATTTCCAGAGACAATTAGATCATGAGGTTTCTACCCTAATGAATGTGGATTTATGATGTGCAGGCTTTACTGGGAGGTGGTGATAGGAGGGGGTAGGACTGAGCTGGAGAAGTGGGTGTTGAGGGGCCCAGTACGTCAGTAGGGGCCATGTCTTACCCTGGCTCTTTCCTGTCTTCTCTACTTCCGGACAGCCATGACATGCGCTGCTCTGCTCTACCATTCCATGATGGACTGACACCTTTGAAGCTGTGAGTCAGCATAAATAATTTGCCTTTAAGCTGTTCTTGGGTGTCTTCCTCACCATGATGAAAAACAGCTAGGAGACCTTGGCAGTGGAGAGGCAAGTACTGCCTTTCAGAGTTTCTACCTAGAAAAATTGTCATCTGGTTAGAAGCTTATGCCTCATTGGACAAAGAAACACACATATGTACAGGCAGGCATATGCTAGAAAAGGTAGTATATATTATTGACTAGTAATGTAGTTTGTCACTAGCAACAAATCCCTAAATCATTAAAAGTTGTTCATATATATATATATATATATATATATATATATATATGCATCTATATTATTGGGAAAGGAAGATTTAGTCTCCTCTCCATTCATCATAAACGTCTCAGGAAGGAGAACTTACTGAAACAACGGATCATACTTGGTGGCACTGATCGAACCTCGGTGGCACTTCTTGTTGCTCAGTGATAAGGAAACCTGGCAGTGCCAATCCTTGGGAAGCAAGTAGCTAAAGTGTTCTCTCTGTCTTGTAATGCTTGAAAGAATTAGCAAATAGCAAATATCTTCTTTGGTGCTGGACCATCCCTTTTCCTCTGTCCTCTCTCTGTCATGTGCTGACAGTAAGGATGCTAAGTGTAGACGTCCCAGCTGCGGAAGGAAAGAAATTGGATGACCTATTTTTGCTCTGAGACAAACTCATTTCTCAACTCCACCTTTAGGAGGGCCCAGCATTATGTGTAGGATTCTTGGAGTTAATAACAGTAGCTTGTTTCCCCATTAGTTATAGTTCCTTGAGTGTATTTCCCTCAGCGTTCTGTTGGAGACAAGCACTGATTATTTAGGATTCCATTTTTTTATTTTGGGGCCCCGGCCTTATTGCTTGCGAATTCCCATCAGTATTCGTGAAATATGCTGACAGAGACACAATATACATTTTGTAGATCACAGAAGAAAATAAACTGACCAGCATAATCTTCAGGTAGCAAAGTCAAGGAAAGTTGAGTCTCTCAGATCCTAAAAAGTAGGAGGAAGGAGTAGAGCAGCAAGAACAAGTAACCAGGTGCTGATGGCTCACACCTGTAATCCTAGCTACTCAGGAGGCTTAGATCTGAGGCCCATGGTTCGAAGCCAGCCTGGGCAGAAAGTCTGTGAGACTCTTATCTCCAATTAATCACCAGAAAACTGGAAGTAGAGCTGTGGCTCAAAGTGGTAGAATGCTAACCTTGAGCAAAAGAGCTCAGGGATACTGCTCTGGCCCTGAACTCAAGCTCTACCTCTGACCAAAAAGAAAAAAAAAAAGAGTAGCAACTACTTTTCTGAAAAGAGAACATAGTATATTACATACTATAGGACTAGAATGGATTCAGAACTTAGTGGAGCTGGTTTCCTGCCCCCTCAAAACAGTGCAACAAAGGACACATTGTTAAAGGCTTACTAGTCAGTAAGAATATTTTTCCTTTCCCCTTTTTATCTTTATTTTTTGATACAGAATCTGTGTATCCTAGTCTAGTCTTGATCTCATCATCCTCCCACATGCTGAGATGACAGGTATGTCAGATGTGTCCCACCACCCCTGATAAAAATTTTAAAATCTCTGTTTTTCATTTTGGAATCTTAAATAGCTTAAAACAGAAACTATGGAAGGAAGAGATCTCTTTTTTTTAGATATAGAGTTTTTGTTGATTCTGTCTTTATGTATGGTATAGTCTCATATATATCTTCAGGGGTGTGGGGGAGAGGGCCCATATAAGAGAGAAAAGGGTGAGAAAGTTCAACAGTGGAGCTCACTGGACATTGATGACAGTAAACTGAACAGCTCGTGGGTAGAGATTGGAGGGAGATGTTGGGAGAGAATGAGGGAACAGAAGACACTATATGAAAGGAGATATACTCATTATCTGACTCATGTAATTGTAATCCTTCTGTATAACACCTCTATAATAACAATAAAGCAAATAAAAGAGAGAAACAAACAGCAAACAGAACCTAATCGTTATTCCAGGAATCAATGAATTAGTGAATACCACACCTAACATGTTCAGGTTATTTACTATGTGGAGACATTTAGTTATTCTATCTCCATGAGAACTAAATGACCTAGGGATATTGAAAGACTGCTGTGTCATGCATATGGAAAGATGCTTTGGCTGTCAAGAAAGGTGTACATAGGTTGAGAATGCTTTAAATAATGTTCAAAAGTAAGAATCATTGATCATTTCTCTTACAAAGAATGACTGTGGTAATTTTGTCTAGATTTAGTTTTGTAGCTCAACAGCATCACCAACCTCGCAACCTTTCCATTCTTCCCTACTTGACCTTTGCCTTTCCCCCTGTGGGTACAAAAGGACTGCCAAAGTTCCAGACATCGCATGAGACCATGGTGGCATCACTGATAGTGAGGAATGTGTATGTTTTCCTGTCCTTAGCAAACAAATCCATGATAACTCACCCTATTTAGTAGGGTTTTTGGTGAGGCTCTAAGGAGATGACCTATCTGCAAATAAAAGAACAGTGGGTGCCCTGATGTTCTATTCCATTAGGGAAAGTTTAGGGTTAGGGTTAGCTGAGAAGTGAGAAAAGGGCTGAAGGAAGAGATTGAAGCACACCAGAGTGAGGAGAGCCACATTAAAGTGACTCACATTTGATTGTAAGTCTGGGTGACAGCTACATACATAAGGTAGTGAGTACATTTCTTCTTAAACTTGCTACCCCCTCCCTCATTTTTCTCCCACTTTCCCTCCCCCTAAATCTTCCTCCCCCTAGTTGTAATGTTCATTTCCAGCATACTGTCTGTTGCATTGGTTCCCCCTTTGTCCTTTGTCTTAGCATAGATTATTCCCCTTCCCTTCCCCAATTCAGATAAACATAGAGTAAAATGCAAAGCATTCTTGTCGTGTGCATGTTCTCCATTTTCCTGATTTTCTTACAAAGACTGAAGCATGTACAAATTCTGCATGTTTATTTTTCAAGAGGAAAATGGATAGTATTTCCAGACCTTTGTTGGTTCAAAAGCATGAGTTCAGAGTGGAGAGATGTAAGAACTTAAAAGTAAAGCCCTGGCTGTCATCAGAAATCTTGAGGAAGACTTTGGAATTCCCAGAAGATAGGAGAGAGGGTCTCAAAGTGACTGTATTTAATTTCAAAGGACAAAAAGGCTTTAAATGACATGTGGGCTGCATGCAAAATGCTGCATTAAGTATTTCATTTCTTAATGTCAGTCTGTTCATCTTTCTGATCATTTCCTTTGTACAACTTCCCGTAAGAACAATTACCAGTCAGAGGTTATGGACATGTATCAAACTCTTGAAACACGTTGCCAATTCTGTGACGGTGCTCACTTCCCTGAACCCTTGCCAAATTGGAGAGAATGCCATGTTTTAAAACTCTGGGTCTGGAGGTTTTAAGTGGTACACATTGATCCTTAGAGTGTGCGTGTGTTTTCCTCAGGACAACTCTGCCTGCCTTCAGCCTCAGCCATTATCCATAGTCTGAGTGAATTTGATTGTATTTCCCATTCAGGAAGACAAGAGAAAAAAAGATCTAGAGAGGAGAAAGGGAAGATTAACGGCACAATGAGGGATTGTAGTATTTCCTGGCTAAGAAAGGTAGCAATGGCAATTGGTGAGTTCTTGAAAGAAATCATCTCTTCTTTGGAGAAATTTAATTTCTGAGAGCAATCCTCGATATTAAATGCTGTTCTGGAGGGTAATCTAATGTTGTCTATTCTTCTTGCTCCAAACTACCACCTTCGTTATTTGCATGTGTGTGTGTGTGTGTGTGTAGGTGTGTGTGTGTGTGTGTGTGTGTGTGTGTGTGTGTGTGTGTATGCATACACACTATTTCTGAAATCACAAAGATACTTTAAATCACAGTACCTAGGCGGATTTCATTAAAGTGCATTGCTTGGCCTGGGGATGTATCTCAGTGACAGTACACTCACCTAGCATGTACAAGACCTCTTAGATTTGAACCCGGCATCTCAAATATAACAAAACAAGTCCTCTCATTTCTTCCAATAACTTTGAAGGTAAAAACTAGAGGGACACAGGCTATGTTGAAATGCTCATTTTGATTTTTTTTTTAATTTTAGAAAGAATCCATCTGCTTCTGGACTTGAGGTAGAAAAATCACAGGAAACAATTCAGCACAGAGGTGGAGGCCTGTGCTGTGCTTAGGCTCTAGGACAGGAATCCAATGAGGGATATTGCTAGGAAAATTGAGCTAATCAGTGGACATTATGTTCCCTTTCTTTGCCCATTGCTGTATGAGCACTATGTGTATCTGGTAGATAGAACAGGGCACAAAACATGATGCTGGGCTACAGATAGCCTGAGGTCTTTCCCCACAGATTTCTTGGCTTCAGTTTGGTAGTCTGAAATGTTCTGTAAAAGAAATTTACCAAGCTCCAGAACCATCCTGTTTACACACCCACAATCACACATACATATACACACATTAATTCTGAAATTATTAAATGAGCATCAGTCACTACAATGCAATATAGTAGTCCTGGCCATCATCATCATCATCATCATCATCATCATCATCATCATCATCATCATCATCATCATCGTCATCATCTTAGTTTCCCTTAGAGCCCATCTGATTCACTCACAATCATCAGGGGTTTTTTGTCCCCCTTCTTTTTCTGGGAGTTTGAATTCAGCGTCTTGCGCTTGCTAGGTAGGTGCTCTGCCACTTAAGCCATGACCTCAGATCTTTTTGCCTTAGTACTTTTTAGAGTAGGTTCTCTCATTTGTGCTCAGCTATATCAAATCACATTTCTTCTATTTTGGCGCTGTGTGATCAAGATGATTTGGTGCATACTACCACATTCAACTTTTATTAGGTAAGACAAAGTCTCATTAACATCTTGCCCAGGCTGGTGTCAAACCATGATCTTCCTGAGCTCTGCTTTCTGAGTAGGTAGAATCTTAGGCATTAGTCATCGAGCCTGGCTGAAATCCTCAGTTATGTTCTTCAGTCCATCAGAACGAAATGGTCTGTCCAGCCATCTACTTTTGTAAGCCCAGCATACCAACAAAGCACAAGTAGAAACTTGACACATAGTTTCCAGATGAGTGTGTGGATACATCAATGAACACCCTAATGTATTAAGCAAGGTACCCATTTTGTTTTATTCAAGTTTTATTACTATATTTTAAAATCTCATTCCTATTCTTGTCCCTAAATAAGCTGTCCCTCTGCCCTGCCTAGCTATTTTATAAGCTTCTGATTCAATTTATGATTTTAGTTAGTGATCTGTGCATCCTTAAAAACTTGCTATGTATATATTAATTTCTATAAGTAGCAACTGACTTAAGTCTCAATTTTCTTTATTATTATTTTTTGCTTCCTGATCTGATGGTGTTCTATGCAAAACTCATTTGTGATCTATGACTGTCACAGAGCATTTCACAGTGCACCTACGTCATAGCTTGTATATCTCCCTGTAGTCCTGGGCCTGGAGCCACAGTGGTCTCCATCTATGTTTACCAAAATCATAGGGACATAGACATCCTCAGGAAGGTCTCCTTATGAACTTAGAAGAGAGCCCTTCTGGAAAATTCACTCATGGATGGAATGCTAGCCACATCAAAGCTGATGTGTGTTTGATTTCTCTACATTCTGTCAGACTTCTGCTTGGCTTCAGCAGTTTACAAATGCTTCTAGTCACAACATTTCTTATACCTGCTTTCCAAGTTCTGTTTATCTGATACTCACTAATGACTACTGAGTGTGAGCATCTATTATTAGCCTTTTAGATTTAGATTCCCTCTGAATTGTCTATTCCTATCAGTTACCCATGTTGAATTGATCTTATTATCTCTTTTGAGCTTATTTACAGAAATTCTTCATAAATCTAGAGAGTAATTCCTTATTCATACCTTCTTTCTGGCTGCTCCAATTATTTCCTTTGAACATAGTGACATTTGAGGAACAGAAATCGTCTTCTGTTTATTTTTTCCCCACATGGTTTATATATACTGAAACCTTTTCCACTATAAAGTAGGTACCTTTCCAATCTGAAGCAAATATATAGTTCACTAAGTTTCCTCTGTAACTTTAATAATATTAGCTTCTACAATCTGGTTTTTAAATCCATATATATTTATCTGAATTTAGTATGTAACTGAGACAGTATCATAAATTAGTGAAAGAATCTATAGGCTATTTAGGTAATCTTTGAGAAGATTTAGCATATAAGTAAACAAATTATAAGAAAAACTCCAAGTACATTAAATATCTATATTTATTCCTTTTGGCATACTTCTTATCTTCTGATGTTGTTCATTTGTTGTTGTTGTTGTCATTGTTGTTTTATGTATATGTTTGTGTGCTTGCGCTGGGGCTTAAACTCAGAACCTTGTGTTCTTGTTCAGCTTTTATGCTCACAGTATTCTAATACTTAAGCCACATCTCCAGTTTAGTTGTTAAGTAGGTTAATTGGAAATAAACTCTTTCAGACATTTCTGCCTGGGCTGGCTTTGTATCTTGGTCCTCAGATCTCAGCTTCCTGAGCAACTAGGATACAGCCATGAGCCATTGACATGTGGCAATTTTGTTGTTGTTGATTGTTGATGTGTAGTAAGGGTAGAGATTTAGCTCAGTCATAGAGTATTTATTTAGCATGTACTAGGGCCCTAGGTTTGATTCCTAGTATTAAAAGCAAAGCAGAACAATATAAAACCCACGATGATAACACACACACACACACACACACACCCCAATGTATATTCTCTTCAGCTACTTCATCTATGTCTATGAACCACCACCCCCCTTTTTTAAAATTTATTTTATTTTATTTGTGAACATACTGTACAGAGGGGTTACAATTACATGGGCAGGATAATGCGTACATGTCTTACCAAGCATTGCAGCCGCCTCCTTTGTTTATCCTTCACATCCCTTCCCAGCCTACCCCTCCCAATCCTTCCCCCCCACCCCGCACCAACATTGTAAAGCTCGTTTTGGACATGACAACTTGTACTTCTCATTGTTGCAACAGGTCCACCTGTATCCTTAAACAACTTATTTTTTCCCCATCTCCTCCACAAGTTATACTGACATCAAATATAGTGAAAGCAGGGGTTATACTGTGGGGGAGGGACATACAAAGCAGCAAAGAAATAATCTTATAAATGGGTTAGAAACACATGCATGAAAGAACAAAACATTAAAATACATATCTAAGGGTTCATTTTCCTAACATCACATTATCTGACCTTTTCCGCTTGACTCATACATATACTAGATATTGCAAATAAGGGAAACCATGGGGCCTATGTTTCTTTGGGCCTGGCTTACTTCACTTAATATAATTTTTTCCAAGTCTTTCCATTTCCTAACAAATGGGGCAATGTCATTCTTTCTGATGGAGGCATAGAATTCCATTGTGTATATATACCACATTTTCTTGATCCATTCATCTACTGAGGGGCATCTGGGTTGGTTCCAGATCTTAGCTATGGTAAATAATGCTGCAATAAACATAGTTGTGCTGGTAGCTTTAGTGTGGTCTTGTTTGTAAACATTTGGGTAAATGCCCAAAAGTGGGATTGCTGGGTCATAGGGGAGTTCTATGTGGAGTCTTTTGAGGAACCTCCATACTGCTTTCCAAAGTGGTTGAACAAGTTTACATTCCTACCAACAATGAAGTAAGGTTCCCTTCTGTCTGCATCCCCTCCAGCATCTGTTGTTGTTAGAGTTCTTGATTTTTGCCATTCTAACTGGAGTGAGGCACCACCCCCCTTTTTATGTCGGTCGTGGGGCCTGAACTCTGGGCCTGCGCACTGTCCCTCAGCTCTTCAGCTCAAGGCTAGTGCTCTTCCACTTGAGCCATAGTGTCACTTCTGGCTTTTTCTGTTTATGTGGTGCTGAGGAATCAAACCCAGGACCTCATACATGCAAGACAAGCACTCTACCACCGAGCCAGCTTCCTAGTCGTTACGCACTCATTTTTTAAAAGCATAACTGCCTAGTTGGCTAGTTTGGGCTAATCTCCTATCTCTGACTTCCATCCAGGAAATAGAATTGAATTTTCTTCCAGTCCAGAATTTTTTGGCATCAAAGATATACAAAGACTTTGAAAGACAATCGAGGCAGATGCCCAGGGCAGAATTCCTTTTTCCATCGTGAGTTCAGCAAGACATCATCAGGAACAGACACGCTTCCTCCACTTCTCCGTAGAGAGTGGAGGTCTATTTGTTTCTAGAGTAAACCTGTGGTAACTTCCTTGCCTCCTGCTCTTCTTTTCTGCCTTCAGCTTTTCAAGCGCCTCCTCTCAGAGGAAGCTCTTTCAAACTTGCATACTGGCATGGGGCCAATGCCCACTGAAGGTACTTCCAGAACACTGTTTTGTGATGTGCCCATCGATTGCATTTGTGCAGCCATGTTCTATGATTATCAATGCCATCAATACCTGGGCTGTTTTTCACATTTGACTCTGAAGTCTGTCTTAATTCTAAAGCCCCTCAGTCATGAGATGGGTTTGAACTGGATAGGAAGAAAACAGATGATACACGGTACTGGATGGAACAATGAGAAGAGAGACGGAACTGAGCTGAAAACTGCCGCAGGCAGAGAGCCTTCTGATGTGGGTGGATCAGCAGGGGATAAGTAGAGATCTCAGCAACCCATTTTGGGGGGGTTATTGCTGAGCCCCCTGCAGTGGCCCCCATGACTACGTTCTCTGTCTGGAGGCAAGCGAGAGGTAAAGGGGATCTTAAAACTGCTCAGCAGACGGCCACTCCATAGGAGTATCTATTTTGACAAAATAAACTGTGGATTTGTCCTAAGAACTCAGGCAGCAGAGATTGCAGCTTCGTCCCCCGTTCTCATGCTTGAAGACTTTTTCTCCCCATAATGAGAGTGCCGAGTGAGCTGGCCTCTCCCCGACAGTGCTGGCAGCGGGACAACTTGTGCCCAGGATGGATTTTTCTTCATTGATTCTAATCTTCTTGCTGACTGTCTGTCTTGGCTGCTTTGACATATTGAACACTGAATAGTCCCTGAGTAATTCTTGAACATTTGGGGATCGTTTTTATTTTTACAAGACAGTAGAATCCAATGGAGTGATTTATACCTGTACTAGAAGAAGATGAAGTAAAAAAATAACAAAGTAGTTTCATTCTGGGGAGACATTCAGACTCAAGGGTGATTTAAACAAAATACCCACACTAAACAAAAGAATGCGTACCCAATCTTTAATAATTTCATAATTTGGTAAAGCTACCTAAAATCATATAGCCATGAACAGTAATGGATAAAGGACTTTCACAGCTCTGACTTCCGCCATGATTGATGAGAAATTGCTAGTGGAGAAAGAAAGGGAAAATGAATATTTATTAATGGAATAGTGTCAGGGGCTTAAAACCTGAGGAGATCCATCATTTCAAATTCAAGGTTGGATGCATTCAAAACAGAAGGTTCGATACAATGGCCCTATAGCTGAGCTATGGACCAGAAAGAGTCACGGGCATTGTGCTGTCATTTTGACCATGGGAGACTCTCTGGAGATATTATTTGTGTCTCATCCTCATTGACATCACCTGAAGAGGGCCACATTACACGAGCAATCACTCCAGCAGTGCCATGACAAGAATTGCCTCACATGTTAGCATACCCAGAGCAATGTGGTCTGGTCATTCATCCAGAAATTAATCTATCACACATCTGTATGCTTTTGTTGTCTAGGGTAGTTGTGGACTCTGGCTGACAGCTGGAGAATTATTAGTAAGATTTTTTTACTGACATGACTTCATCAGGTCTCCCTTGAACTTTATAAGCACAACATTTAGCCAACAAGTAGTATCTCTTCAAATCCCTTTCTGTATTTCCTGGGCTTGCTCCCTTTAGGTTGGTCTATTAATTAAGACCTAGAAATGATAGCTTCCTTTTAGTGACTTTAACATCATAAAATAAAAGGAAATCCAAGGAAGGAAGGCCTTCCTGCTCTCTTTTATGATGGTATTATTTCTCCATGTGAGCAGCTTGTTCAGATAATTAACAATACTGATATTGTGGCTTATGGTTTTGACAGGGAAGGAGAAATTGACTGATGGCGTTTAACTGCCTAATTTAACTTAAGGTATTGAAGTTAGCCTGGATATTTAAATGCATAGATTTCAGCTAGTGCTTGCTCCCAGGTACACAGTATCTGTCCCCAGCTTTCATTAGGATGTTCATTTGTTCAAATTTTGGAATAGAGAATTGATGGTTAATTGCTTCTATAAATTCACTTCCACTAAACTTTTGAAATCACTGCTCAGATGGATAGTCTGAACCTGATGACTGTCATACTCATGTTACATCTAGCTATGGCTAACTCTAAATAGCTGACTTTAGCCTTTGAGAATTGGCCATTGATGATTTGTCGTATACATTAGGTCAAAAGGAGAGTTGGTACTTTTTGGATAGTGTGCCTCAGTTTATTTTAAACCATTGATTCTACCAAATCCCTATCTGGAAGTTGGCGTGAATTATCTCTGTTGGCTATCTTCAGGAGAAGGCCAAGAGATATGAATTATGTTGCTATTCTCCTATGTCATCATACATGTTTACCACCTTCTAAGAAAAAAAAATGAGCAGTCTGGTACAGAGAAAATGGGACCTAAAGTTAGCACTTGTGAATAGTTATTAACTTATTAGTATAATTTGTCACTTGGGCAAAAAAGGCAATATTGGAAGTATCTTCTGTCTAGAAAGGAAGAGTTCGGCTCACCCACGATCTTGATGTTATCAGTGTTTTATCATTGAGTCATGCTGGAAGGGTTGTCTAGTAGGGTCAGATCTATTATCTAATTAGGAAGAGAAAAAAACAACAACAGGTAGGCTTGAGAAATAAAGCATAAGAGTTTTCCAACATATGAAAATGTTGGCTGGTGTTTACTCTCTGAGAGGAAGTGCTGAGGTTTGAACTTACGGTCTCATGCCCTATCACCAGAGATCTCATTGTTGCCTAAGGTCTGCCTGGACTGTGATCCTCCTACTATTTGTCTTGTAGCTGGGATCATTATATACACTGCCACTTTCAGCTCCTTTGTTGAGATGTGATCTCTCCTACTTTTTTGGGCTTGTGGAGTTGACTCTTCATTCGTGGGTCAGCCTTGGGACAGTGGAATAAGGGAGCCTTCTATACACAGCGCATCCTAGGGCTGAAGACTTCCAGGAGGTTATTCCTGCTACATTTGTCCCTGAGGTGATAATTCATGAGATGTCTGGCCTGACTGGCATCATCATCTCCCATTGCTCTTCTCGCTAATGGTTCCACAGCTTCTCTTCCTTGGTCCTTGGGTTGCTGGGGGCGGAAAACTTGATAAGCCTCCACAAAGATAAAAGCCTGGGGTGAGGGGCTGATATGAAACTGGTTTGTCTTTGGAGATTTCACCTTTTCTTGTTATTTCAATACCTGTCACTTCACATTCAGTCTAGTTGTTTTCAGGCTGTCTCTTGGATGGAATGAATGGGTTGGCAGCATGGTGGACCCTGGTTTGTTGAGAGATGGATTTTTGGTCGGGTCTCCAGAAGCCATTGGCATTCTGCTCTGCTAGGGGCTGCTCCCTCTTTGGTCTTTAATCTGTCGGTACAATTGCAAGTGAAAACCCAGAAAGAATTGCATCACAAGCCATTCCTTAGTTGAACTCACGTGTGGTACGGGGAAACTGGTTCTAGATAAGCTGCTGACCTAGCCATTTGTGCAATGTGTTTATTCCACAATTAAAAGCCTGTGTGTGTACAAAGCAGGATGGAAAGGGAGGAAAGTGGCGAGTCCTTGTGCAGTTATTGGAAAGGCAAGGGCTATTTTTGGTAGAATGAGTCTCTGTCATAGTTACATAAACGAAGACGTGTGCAGAGACGTGTGCGTAAACATATTTGTCATGTGAGTGGGCTTGGTCAGAGCCAACTTTGACTGTGGCTTTATGAGGTAATTTGAAGTGGAAGACCCAGTTAAGCAACCCCCTGACCCAGAGGATCTACGAGAACCGAAATGTGTATTGTGTTTACACTGCTAGATGATGGGGGTATTTGTTACACAGCAATAGATAATTAATATACCACATCTGGAGAAGTAAAGGTTTGGGATGAACATTATATGAGTCAGGGTCTATTTAATTGAGGCAAAGAGATTTCTGTGATATTATGTCTAGTCACATTACTCCATATCCCCTGTCCCCACCCACTGCCTTCTGAGCAGTGTACTTGGCCAGTGACTGTTTCTACACCAAATCTGAGGGGTTTTTAGTGTGAAGAAGGGAAGCTGTGACCATTTATTTTTCACATTGTTTACACATTCATTTTAACCCATTTGGGGGGAACCAATTAGGTCTACACGTCAATGAAAAATGGTACCCAGCAACAAACAGTTCTCCATGCTAACCAGCCTGTTGGGAAATACTGAGTTATGTAAACTGTTCTGAGAACAAGCCTGTGACAACAGGAAAGTATAAGAGAAATCATAATAGTTTATACTTAACCATTTTGCAAAGTGTTCCTGCTTCCTGATGTGAAAAATACTGGGTGGGGTGGCTTCAAGTCATCTGAGATCCTGAGGCCATGTGATCCCATCTCTTTATTACCTTTAGACTCAGGTTGGTCCCAGGCCAATGACTGTGGGCATCTGGTCAGGAAACTAAACAGCTCTCATGCTACTGCGAGGCTGGCTGGCCCTGGCACCTGTTTTTAATAGGGTGTTAATAATGCCCTTTATCCTCCTTGAAGGTGAGAAAGTGACATCCTATTCAGGACAAGCATGAGCCAACAGAAGCCACAAATGCTAACACCACATGCAACGCTGAGTGTTCTGACTGGCCATATTAAAAAATTAAGAGACAAAAGAGAAATACATACCTTAACTCAATAGATCTTGTATTTTTTTTTTATCATTTCAACATGCAATCAGGGTAAAGATGAGTCATGGAACAGATTACAGGCTTTTTCATGCTAAGTCTTCAAAATCAAGGGTGTCTTTTATGGCATGGATAGCAATGTATTCATTTGCACCATGCAAATTTCACAAGTTCAGTGGCCATAAGTGACCCATGGCTGCTGCAGCGGCGCAGGCTGTTTGCAACATATGCAGAATAGTTATTGCCTAGGATCACGTAGGACCCAGATCCAGGCCAAGTACAAGGAGCGTCCATATTTCTCTACCCCAGGGTTGCCTTGCGGTGGGATTTTTCTCCCCTGTCAGTCTTTTCAGGTCCTCCAAATTCTTGAAGTATACATGTACACATGGGGGTGACATTCAGTGGTAAGATTTTGGATAATCCTCTGGAGTGTTTCTCTCTCTCTCTCTGTCTGTCTTTCTCCCTCTCTTTTGGAAACACAAAACATAATAGGATATACATTATGGCAGCATTCAAACTATTCATCAATGATCCATTACATCTGCCATCTCCCTTCTGCCAATGGAGGTAACTATGTTATTAGAGGGAAAAAAATCTTATTTTAATTATAATCCAATCAGAAGAAGTATCCATTATGTAGAGTGCTTTGGCATGTTCCACAGATTTAATGTTTGCACAAGTAGTAGAGGAAATGCTGCAGAGAGGAAAGGACTCTGTATCATTCATTCAGTCAAGCAAAAATAGACATATTGTATGGACTGTGTCGGGTGAAGGGTGGGGGCCACAGTGCCTCCTTTCAGGAATCTCATACCCTAAATGGGGAAGGTTGGACACCCACAAATGCAGTGTGCGCCCACCTCTCCTTAAGCGGGCTCTGACTGGGGGCAACGCGACGTCCTGGAAGAGGTGAGATTGCACAGACCTGGAGAGAGCAGGTTGGATTTGGACGCCTGCCATGAAGAGGAGCAGGAGGCGGCAGGGTGGTTATTTCAGGAGGCAGTGTGCTTCTATGACCCAGCGAGGTAAAACTATACATTGGAAATTTCTGCAAGAATGCATCTCTGAAACAGGCTGATCTGGAAGTGGGTGTGAAACCCCAGTGGGCAGCGAGGCTACACAAGTAGGTCGAGCTGGATTAGGGTAGGATTTTCATGCCAGGCTGAGGAGACTGTATCTTGTTTACTGGGCTGGGTAGAGCTGTAGAAGATTCTAGGGCAAGGCTGTAAGAGGATCATAGCTGCAGGTTGGGAGAAGGACCTGACACGTGTGTGTATTTGTGCACGACAATTTAGAAAGGAAAGCTCAGAGCACATTGTGTCTTGTGAGAACAAACAATATTAAGGTAATGGGTTTATGCATTTTTTGACCTTTAAAAATGGTATTTTCAGCAAACTTCCTCCTCCCTACCTCACCCTTGTTAAATATTTCATCTCGACTGGAAAATACCCACAACAATGATTTTTTTTTACAGTTTTAGCCTTTCAGTAATAAACCAAAACAAACAGTGGGGAGCTTAAAAGGCCTTTTAGCTGAAAAGGATGAAAGCAGACGCCTCTGGTTTATATTATTATTAGAAAGCACTGTTTCTCTTTTTCTCCTGGAAATTATATATTTATATATATATATATATATATGTATATATACACATATATATGTATATATATACATATATATATGTGTGTATATATACATATATATATATATATATATATATATATATATATATCAGAAGGATAGAGTCGTGTCTGTTGATCCTTGACTTAATGTTTTGGAAGTATTTCTTACTGGCCCAGGGTTTACACTCACATCTCAGAATCATGTCAGAAGCAGTAACTGCTATAGGTTGCTCTAGTAGGACCTGCAGGGAAAGCTCAGTGAGAAAGCTGAAGATAGGAAGGCTCATCTTTCATAAGGTTCATGGAGAAAGCACTGAATGGTTTTGTGGCTGGATGCTGGCAGTGCAGTAACAAAGGCACTTTCCAGGTAGATGCTGGGTATGAATACAGTTCTTCTCTTAGACCACAGACACACAGGGCATCTGCCACCATGACCTCAAATTACCAAAAATGGTGGCCAATAACATCAGCTATTGTTTGAGTATTTTCCCCATGAATCTTTCTTACCATGAACCATTGCTCACTCCATCCCTCCCACCTGGAAGAACTGGGGATGCACCTTTCAGACAATTGCTTAGCAGATACCCCATGGGAAACCCAGGTGTGCCAAAACTCAAGGAGACACAAATGAATCCAGTCTTTCAAGGCTCCTGCATTATACAGATGTTAAAAGTATCATGTGGCAAGTTGGTATCCAAATTATGGGGACACTCTGCTTAGTCTGTAGGGTTGGAGATGCTTTCTTTTATTATTATCATTATCATTATCTTTGAGTAGTTGTGCAAAAGGTTCACTATTCAACATGTCAGTTTATAAGTACAATGCATCTTGATCAGTATCACTTCTCTTATCATCCTCCCTCCCAACCCCAACCCTTCCCTCAATTTTCTGAGTTTCCTATGGTATACATGGAACATTATGACTGTGTTCCTCCCCTCTTCCTCTCTTCATTCATTCAGCCTCTTCTTCTTGGCCTTTCATGTACCAGTTTCCTGGACTCATTTAGTTGGACTGTGAGTTGCGTTAGTTTCTCTAATGACTCACATCATATGAATTCTTCTCTGCAAATACCATGCTTTGGTTAACACATTTGTGTACACCTGTATGCAATGCTGTCTATATATGTTTACTCGCATATTTATAAATTAGATTTAACTTCCACATAAGAGAGAAAATATGCATTCTTGGCATTCTGTGCCTGACTTTGCTTAACATAATTTTTATCCAGGTCCATCCATTTCTTTGCAAATGATGTAATATCCTTTTTCCTAATGGATGAGTAACATTCCATTGTATATATAGACTATATTTTTTCTGATCTGTTCATCCATTGAAGTGATTTTGAAGCTAGCTACTAAAGTCTGCATGTTTGTGTGTCTCCTCCACTCATATTTTTAACCTAACTCCCAAGAATTGGTATTAAGAGGTAGGACCTTTAAGAAGTGACCCATTCTCTCCAGAGGTAATCATCTGAGAGGTCTGTGAGGACTTAGACTCATGTAAGGAAACTTGGAAAATGCCATCTCTGGGGAATGGGCCCTCACTGGACACTGCATTTTCCAGTACTTTGATGATCTTGTATGTCCAGCCTAAGAAGTGTCAATATAAATGTCTATTTGTATAAAATACACTATCTCATATCAAATAATACTAATAAAGAATATTAGTGAGATTCCCTAAACAAAATAAAACAAAATATGCTATCTATCTCAGTATTCTCAAGGTTCAGAGGCTCACGGGGTAGGTGAAGTGGGGGGAGGGGAGAAGCAGGTGAACAAGATTAGATGAAATGATTCATTTCTTCATTCCTTTACTTTTAACCCATTTTAAGTACTCATATGATGTTATGATGTTTGTACTGGGAACAAAACAAATCATAGACCTTGCCTGCATAGAGTTTATATTGTTACAAAAAGTTGGCAAGAGGGGGAGGATGGGAAGGGATAGGAAAGGATGGGAAGGGGAAACAAAGGAGAAGGCTACAATGCTTGATAAGAAATGTACTCATTATCTTGCCCATGTAATTGTAACCCCTCTGTACAGTATTTTCACAATTAAAAAAAAAGTTGGCAAGAAGTAGTATGACCTGAAATATTTTTTTTTAAATAAAAGCTTCCAGGGAAGCAAATTTTTTTTTTACTTCTTCTTTCCCTGTACTGAGTTTCATAAATGTCTCTGTCAGTCACATCCCGGGCTCCAGGGAAGATTTGGTGCAGAGGGCTGTGATGCACAAGCTCCTGGTCACTCAGAGGGGTATATTGGTGTGGCTTGTGGGCACAAGCTAGCGTCTGCTCCTGGTGAGACTTCCTGATCTCAGTTCTCGAGGAGGGTCTAAAGCAGGTACGTAAAGGCTCAGTCTTCATGTCCTCCCAGTACAGTTCCTTTTCCACAGTGGGTGCTAGACATTCCCACACCACCTCATGTCGATTGCTAGTCGGTGTTCCCGGCCTGAGTTTGAGGCCATTAGAGACTTTGGTGAGGGAAAAGGAGCACAGTCAGCTTTCACTAATTTCTGACAACGTTCTGGATGTTCTAATTTCTAACAGCATTTAGTTGAAAGAGGGATATTTGGGTTTTGTGAGGGGGAAGGTGGAATGCAGGATGGGAAAGCAATCAGCTTCTGGGCATCCTTATCATAAGTAGGGTTAGGTTTCAGTTAGATTTCTCTCCCTTTCCCAAAAGAAGAGACAGAAAGAGTCAGGAAGGCAGCCATGGAGTATTTGATGGGTAGAGATGGTATAAAGAGACACGGGAACAACTTACCATATCAGAAATCATTTGTGAACCTGCGCATCCAGGAGGAGACACTTGTGAAACAAGGCTCAGCACATCTCCCTGTGTTTTATGTGGCTCAAACACTTCAGCAGTGAAGTGTGAAGCTTGAGGAAATAGGAGTGTTTGAAGACATGTCCCTCAGTTGGAGGCTGCAAGAGAGCAAGACACTGTTGGCCGTACATGCCCAGCCTCCCTGGGCTCCTTTTGGGACCCCAGACAGAGTCCTTCTGAACAAGGCCCAGATGGAGCGACCTGACCAGCTGGCAGAGCAGTCAGCCTTTATTGTGTGTTAGATGTGGGACATGTGCAGTGATCCATTGGACAAGCAGCCAATGTGCTTTAATTGGTGCCTGCTGGGTGTGCTGCCCATGCAAGATTGCTGCAGGTCTGGACCGGCGTAAGGGGAGGGACAGGGATGGGAGCCTTTTGCATGGGCCATGTGGTCTTTGAGGGCTGACTGTTGGCTGCATGTCTATAGCTGACCTTGGGCAGTGGTTCTTGTCTGTGTAAAATAAGATTTGCCAGGGGTCCTTGGGCGAATGGATTCCTGGGTCCTCTCCCCTAGGGAGATTTTAATTCTCAGTCTAGGTTGGTGGTCTAGAAATTTGAATCTTTTGGCAAGAACTCCAAAGTCATTGTACTGAAGGTCAACCTCATGTGAGAAATCCTGGAAGCCTGAAGCTCCCTCTGGTCTTTGATGAGACTTAGTGGTACTGAAGATCAGATGCAGGGCTGCCATAATCCGATTTCTACAGTCTTGTATTCCTCTGGGCTTGATCTACCTGCTCTGAGGCTATCTTCCTACACAGGTAGATCACAGACAACCTGGGACTCCTAGAAAGGTCTCCCATCCTGCTGATGACTAAAAGGGGGGGATACAGACAAAAGGACAAGTGTGTGGGAGGGTATTCACTGAAATACTTGAACTATCATCGCTATTATTCCCAGTATTTAAATTTGGGATCAGTGTTTGACTTTGTCATTGCAGTCTTCTAAACTTTTATCTGATGGCCTTATTTAGTTCCTCAAATGAGTGCTTGAGGTGTGTGGGTACTGCTGTTGTCCTTACTTTAGAGATGAGAGGACTTCAGACAGAAGGGGTTCAGTAGCTTCCTTGGGGTTATATCACAGGCGAATACACGCAGGAATGGAACAGGAGAATGGCTCTCATTTTTGGACTCTAGTCTTCTCCTTGGTAAAATAAGGATTTTTGAGTGATGTTTCCTCAAAGCAAGGCTGCCTTCATGGGTCTGGGTTCCAATTGTGCAGTCTAACAAGACCCCGTGGTAGGAAGAGTCATAGGCTTTGTTTTCCGCTCTTCTCTTGCCATCCTGAAATGAACTGTGACTTATTGTTGAAAAGGAATCCTGCATTTAATTTCCCCCAAAATTAAGAAGAAGAAGAAGATCTTATTTCTCAAGGATCCTTCCTTGGGAAGGCCTGTTGTTATACTGTGATTGTGTGTGTGTGTTGTGAGTGTGTGTGTGTGTGTGTGCTTATGCATATAATTATGAGAGAGAGAAAGAGAGAGAATTGCTGTGGACTTGTAAGGGAGTTGAAAAGATACTACCTATGCGTGTATAAAACATGCGCATATATCACATAAATACATAATTTGCTGTCCTGCAGAAATACCACTTTCTGAAATGAGAAAGGGTACTAATCTGAACTTCATGGTGAGTAGCTTTGGACTGAGTACACAGCACTCAGGGGTGTCTGTAGAAGTTGATGGTGGCTACTTGGTGGAACACAGTGTCTAGAGACCTCAGCTGGCTAAGGTTGGATTACGATGTAACCCAGTGACTCTTGGAAACAGCCACAGCCTCTAGACTACCTCTGGTGCCAGTGAGTTTTATCACTAAGTGGCCATCTATAAGTAGATATATACACATCTGAGGTGATTGCAGACTCAGGGAGAAGTTGGGGTTAATGCATCTCATTCTCACAGAGAAGCCTGATGGGCCTTTGTAGAACACTCCTTATCCATTCATTGGCTTGGTACCCACACCGACTCCCAGCAATTCACCCCCACCCCCAAACCCACACCACCACCATCATCAATTTTGAGTCCCAGGAGTTTATCTCTATAGCTGGTTCCTACAACAAGCCTTTCAAAACATTTGTTTCTTTCTACAATAGCTAATGCTTTTGTGCACAGTTCACAAAATTCGTTATAATCATCATGTAAAAGGTTTGGCTCAGGAATGAAGTTAAGAAATATTTGTTGAGTGCTTATCATGTGACCTTCTTGTTCTTCCTATAGCTCTTCCTCTGAGTGAAGTCTTAGTTCTACTTACCTTCTAAGGAAAAAAATTAAAAGGGTGCTTAGCGAGGTTAATGACTTAGATTCCTATCAGCACTGAAACAAAAAATTCAGACACAGATGATTCATCCAAAATGTGAGATAAAAGATTCATTCTTTACACCTGATTGTTATGGACAGAACAAAAGATAAGTCAAGAAGAGAAAGTGTATGGATGTGCAGGATATGTGCCTGTGTGTGAGTGCATGTGTGTGCATGTGTGTCTCTGTGTGC
Source organism: Dipodomys ordii (assembly GCF_000151885.1). Taxonomy (NCBI): domain Eukaryota; kingdom Metazoa; phylum Chordata; class Mammalia; order Rodentia; family Heteromyidae; genus Dipodomys; species Dipodomys ordii. The sequence goes on from NW_012267236.1 coordinate 11,633,272, forward strand.
ATGTGCACACACGTGTGTAAAAAGGCAATATAAAGGGAGATACATTCTTTTGCTTTAAGTGAGACGTTTCCACTATTCTTTCCTCCTTTCTCTTTCAACTTCTAGATCATTTTAGGATTTTTATAAATTACCTTTAGGTGTTCTGTGAGTTAGCCTTTATCTAAGGAATTGCACCATGTGAGTTCTCTTCTGAATCTATTATCACTTAATGCACTTACATATACTTCGATAACACCCTGAAATGTTTACTTATATATTTTAAAATTAATTTTAGGTTCCAATATGAGAGAAACCATGCATTCTTTGTATCTGTGGGCCTGACTTCACATAACAATTTTTTCCAGGTCCTTCCATTTCTTTGTCAATGATGCAATATCATTGTTTTTAAGAATACCTACAATTCCATTTTATATATATATATATATATATATATATATATATATACATACATAATCACATTTTATTGATCCATTTGTCCATTGTGGAACATCTAGACTGATTCCATACTTTGACTATGGTGAATAGTGCTACAATCACAGTCCAACAAAATAAGCACCAGGAAACAGGGATGTGAAAGGCAGTGGGATCAAGTGGTGAGAGTTAGATGAATGGAGAGTGGAAAGGAAAAGGAGGAGAATACAGTCATAAAGGTCAATATATATTCTACAAAATTAAGGAAATTGAGGAAGGGGTGGACTTGGAAGGGATGGGGTAGGCAATGAAGAGGGTGACATGATCAAGACACACTATTCATAAACTGCTTTGTTGAATGACAACTCCTTCATACAACTGCTTAAAGATACTTTTAAAAAGTATTGTCTTAAAATAAAAGCAGAAAAGAAAACCAGGGATTTATCATCCCAAAGTTAAAAAGTCAGTAAGGGCCTTATTTAACAATTTTCTTTTGGAGTAGTCATCCTCTCTTGAGGCTCAGACATGGCTTCCTTCTAGAGTCCTGCCTGGGCCCTGCCCATGTCTGGGTCAGATGTCTATGTGTGTGCTTCCAGAGGCTTCCAGAGAGCCTTCCTCTCACCTATTGTTGCATGTCTCACTCTGCATTGCAGTTGTTTATTTGCTCATTTGTCCCCCATTGGGCTATGATCTCCATCAGGGCTAGCAGCAGGACTGTCTTGTTCACTGTGTGGTCCCCCTGTGAGTAGTAATGAATGTTTGTTGAAAGACTACATACACAGCATGAGGAGCGGTTGCTAATGGCAGACCCTGCCTTCTGTGCCTTGCACACAAGCAGCTCCATGTGAAAGATCAGCCAGGAGAGACATTTGTAACTTCATCCCTCCCAGATCCCAGCCATCCAGCCAACGGGCTCTATTACAGCATTACCTTTACATTTGGTATTTTAGTGGTATTGGGTTTTGAACTCAGTGCCTTGGGCTTACTAGGCAAGTTCTCTACTGCCAAGCCATGTCCAAAGATTTTTTTTGGATAAAGTTTCATTTTTTTCCCTCCTGTGCTAACTTTAGATTGGGATCCTTCCTTCTACACTGCCAGTAAAACTGAGACTGCAGGCATGCATGAATGAGTTCTGGAGAGAACTGTTTTCTGGATTATAGATTTTTGTGGTCTCATTGTGTTCTTGCATGGGAGGAAGAGAACAAGAGAGTTCAGATTCTTTTTTGTATAGGGAAGAATTCACTTATGAGGGCTGTACCTGCATGGTTCAATCATCTAGAGGTCCTACTTCCTAATACCAACAACAAGCATGATAGGATTTGAACATTCATTTGAGGGCCATAAACAATGAACATATATTTTATCTTGTACAAGGGCCATATCTGATGAAAGAGAGAGGGACTAGTCACAGAAGGATCATAGACAGCAGTATGGACTTGGTCCTGGAGTCGAAGGAAGCCAACAATGGGGCTGGAAGGTTTATACATTATAAAATGGTAAACTTAGATATGCCATGTCAAAAGATCACTCTGGTCTCCACAAGTGAATAGTGTTGAAAGGATAAAGTAAGGACAAAGAAACCATACTGAAATCAGAAGGGATGAGGCCCTGAGCTATGGCAGTATGTGGTGTGTTATGTCAAGGGTGGCATCTTCTAGGACACAGTACCCGGATGCGGGGGTGAGAAAAAGATCCTGAGGCCTTACTAGTCTGTGCGGCATTCATGCTTGGATGCTGTCAGTCTACTGTCGGTTGTGATGAGAGTGGCAGTCCCTAGTCTGCCTCATTGAGGGGGAGCAACCTGGAAAACTAGGGCAGGCCAACCCCATGGTAAAGTTTAAGTGGGTTCTGAAGGCATGATTGGAAATAGAGCTTAGAAGCAGATGACTGTGAGTGCCCATGCATGTCTTTATACTTGGGAAGATGTGGCCTCCCTCAATCTGATCAACCTATGGTATTCAATAATAATAATCATATATAATAACTATACATAATTATATAATAATAATAATTTTACCAAGCTACATTTACTGGAGGAAAGATCCCCGGCATCATTATCCTAAATAGAGACTTCGGTTCTGAATTTTCTTAGTCTAGCATCTGTAAATCAACCCTAAGGAGATGCAGGTATCCAGTGGTGCTTCAGGAGCATGCTGTCAGTGTGGAGGTGTTGCCCTGCTAGGCAGCAGATAAATCACACATTCTCCATCCGTTCAACATCTCCATGTGCTCCACAGGCTGAGGAAAGTGGCTTAGTGATTATCCATCATTACCAGCCTGCACTCAGGCCTACACCGTGAACGGTACACAGCCCTGGTGAAATGTTCTTCTCCATTGTTCCTGAGATATCTGTGATTGCAAAAGTAGTCATCCTACATGAATACCATCTTCAGGGATCCCCCCGTCCCCTCCCCGCTGATCTTCCATTGCCTGAAAGCTGATATGAATGCAAGCACTTCCATAGATTCTCCTTGAGACGTGTTCATTAAGGTAATTAGAGCTATGATGATTTGTATTGTCTGAGTATCACCAATCTGGTCTATAGAAACCTTTGCAAAAAAGGCCTTGAGTTAATCTCTTCCAAAGGTGGCATCCCTCTTCTGCTTGGTTGTAGCCTTGGGACCTCTCCACTTGGAAGCTTCAAGGACTGTACACTTGCTGGGAGCCCCCAGTAGCTGCTAAGCATAGATTTATGCCTTTTATACCCAAGCTTGTGAAAGGGGAAGTGACATATTTGGGGGAAAGAGATTAATTGTAGACTTAATGTAGATAGATTTCTGTACATCCAATTTTGTGCTTTCATATAGAAACCACAAACCCCAAATGTCCATTATAGAATTCTTTAGCTCCAACTGCAATCATTCAAACGTCAGATTGTAAGCACTTGAGACAGATATCTCATCTGTCATTGGAAGAGTGGTCCTAGACGTAATGAACAGGTGTTAGCCATATATATGTATATGCATATATATATATATTCATAATTCATTCTTCCTCCTCTTTTCTCCTTTCATTTCTTCCTCCTCTTCCTTCTTCTTCTTCTTCTTCTTCTTCTTCTTCTTCTTCTTCTTCTTCTTCTTCTTCTTCTTCCTTTTCTTCCACTTGCTCTTCCTCTTCCTCCACCACTCCCACCTCCTTCTCCTGTTCCTTCTCCTCTTTCTTTTCCTCTTCTGGTCCTGGAACTTGAACTCAGGATCTGGACACTGTCTTGAGCTCTTTTTGCCCAAGGCTAGTGCTCTATTGTTTAAGCCACAGCCCCATTTCTGGCTTCTTTAGTAGTTAATTGAACGTAAGTGTGTCATGCATTTTCTTGCCTGGGCTGGCTTTTAACTGTGATCCTCAGATCCCAGCCTCCTGAATAGCTAGGATGACAGATGTGAGCCACTGATGCCTGGCTATATTTTAATTCTTAAAGAAGAGTTTGTGGAATTCTGACTCTTAAACATTAATAAACTTCAGAATTATATTCATTACCTGACTTACATAACTTTAACACCTCTATACATCACCTTTATAATAACAATAAGGAAGTGTTGTCTCCCTTATAAACAACCAGAAAACGATAAGTTTCCCAAAGCAATACCAATGCCACTGCCCAAATCCCACAGAACCTCCTTTAGAATGATGAAAACCTTGTGTGCACCTATGAAAGACAGAGGAGAAAGAACAGATTGAGAATGGTGAAGGTATTAAGATGTTTCTCTAGTTAAGTCTTTTCTCTTTATTGAAAGCCCTTGTTTTGAGATGTGGAATGCATTGGCTTAAGGTTAGGGAAACTAGAAGCAACTACTGTAGCATGGTTTTACCCCTCAGTGCAGTGATGGTGGATGGGATCTCCTGCTGCCACAGTGAAGCATGCTTGCTGAGGATGGTGAGTAGGGGTTTAGTTAGGGAGATAAAGATTGCTGTGCAACAGGGCACTGGCTTTAAAGTGTAGGTGAAGTACGTCCATGAGCAGATACGAGCAGTCCTTTTCCTCTTACACGTTGTCAACTGACTGTGTGTTCCATTCAAGGATGACAAGCTTTCCGTGCAATCTAATTCATGTGTGTGATGACACACATGTCTTCCACGGATGTGTTATAAATCTACAAATTCCAGTACATGGAAGTGACGCTGTGGCTCAAGTGGTAGAGTGCTAGCTCTGAGTTGAAGAGTTGAGGGACAGCACCCAGGCCCAGAGTTCAAACCCCATGACCAACAAAATAAAACAAAACAACACCAAAAAACAAAAACAAAACACAGAATCCCAGTTATGGTACCTAAGTACAGGGAATTGAGGTTGCTATGCATCTGTGTGTGAACCATTGGTTGGTATGTGCACAGCATTATAGAAGTGTGAACTGTGCTCCCGTGTATACACATTTGCAAAGTGCTTTGCAAGTAGAGGCTCATTCTTTTTTTTTTTTTTAAATAGAATTGCTTTTCTAAAACAGAAATGCTGAGCAAGTAGGAGGATGGCTTGGAGTTTTAGAAGGAGCTTTCCAGAAATTGGTGCAAGGAATTTGCTAATGGTACTGAGAGATAGAGGAGAAGATGCACGGACCATGCTGTGTTTTGCATTTCAATCTCTGCGGATCCTCTCTCCCTGTCTATGCATATTTAAAATTCCTTTCAATATATAAATAGGATAATTCTCTCTCCTCATCCCCCACCAGAGTTCATTTAACAGGCATAAAAAGAATTATACATCCAGGCCTGTCTTTTCCTGTTTCCTGTTTTTACTATTTATTGCTTTTTCTCATTTTCCCTCTCCCATGTTGTTCCTCCTAGATTAAATTGTGTCTCAGGATTGACCATGGGAGAAATGCCATTTCTTCTAAAAAAAAAGACTGGGCCTGAGGGAGGTGGTCTTTAAGCTTGCTTGGTTCTTTGGCACTGACCCAGTCCTTCCTGAATCCACTTTGAATAGAAAGCCCTGGGTCTAAGACAATCTGCATTTTCACAACCCACCCTTAATGCAAGTCTTCCTATTATTGATGATAATTGCTCTGTTTCTCCATAAATGAAACTCCAGCACTCTCCAGGGTCCTAAAGGCACAAGTGAAAGATGGAACATTCTTTTTTGCGAGGGACAGTGAGCAAGGAGGACATGAGCTGGGAGCTGGGGGAAAGCTACCTATGACAAAAGCAAGCCATGCATTTCTTCTTAGAAACAAAACCAAGTAAAGACAAAAGCAAAAATGAACTCCAGGAAGCAATAGTGGAGTTTAACGGTCTTACCTCCTGTGAATAATTCAATCATTCAGGAATCACCTTCAGTCACCAAAATTATGAACGCTGCACATGAAAACACTAATATGTATTAGTCTTGGACAATGAATTTGGAATAGAGAGCTATTTCTGTTTTAGTTGTTACCATTGCTGTTGGGTTTTGCTTATAGAATGTGATTCGGAACCTGCAAGTGTTGAATTGTCTGGGATCAGATCCCAGCTGGTGGGAAAGCAACTTATCTATTCTTTCTATGCCTCATTTCTATATGTATAAAATGTGGACCATAGTGAGGTGGTAAGAATTAAATGAGTTAATATGTTAATGGTGCTTTGACCTTACTGAAGCACATAAGTACTTTATAGATGTCAACTCCTCTTTGTGTGAGTCGCCATTGCTGCCACCATTGACAGCTGGAAGGAATGCCTGAATACCATGTCCTGCATGAAAATATGATAATGGCTCTTGTGTTTGCAACTAGTATCTATTAATTAAGAAACCGTCATTTGTGCTCTGTAATTATATTTATTAAACCCTAACTCCTATCATAACAATAATTAGTTCTTGCTAATTAAATTTATCAAATTCCCCCTGGATTCATATCTTAGGTAAATATTTAGTAGCCCTACACTAATTATTTTAATCAACATGGAGTGTATTTCAAATGACTACAAATAGTTCTAAGTAATTAGATGGAGTACAAAATAATATCTTATGTAATAAATTTTCAGGTGCTAAAAAAGAATGGGAACGAGCCATGGAATCATGTCTCAGAGAACCTCACCACCTGATTAGCCATACCAGTGTTTCCAGAACCCAGCCAGCATCTGGGGGGGGGGGGGAAGAGGAAGGGCGGGGGAAGGGAGGAGCAGCTTGAGAAAGTTCATTGTTTTTCTTCTGATTTGTCTTCTACTGCCAATGTTTTGAGCATGGAGCAAGCACTGTGTGTGATTTAAAAACATGCCATATGATTTGAAATTGGACCTATCAACACTAGTAATTAATGCAGGAACACGAAGCCAGCCAGAGCAGCAGGGACAGTAGCAGAGCTAGTGGGATAGAGCCTTTCTTCAATGAGCCTGAAGGAAGAAAGGGAGACTCTTTGAGGTTCTTTGTTTTGTCCGCTTGGTTTCCTCATCCTCAGACCACATTCTGCCACTTGCACTCACATTAGGAAGGCCTCCTACCCACCGTGCTGCCAGTACTTTATAACAAAGAAAACGAATCCTTGAATTACAGCTGGCTGATTGGCATCCTGTTGCTAGGAAACTAAGAAATGAGTGTATCAGATTCCATGATGAAATTGTCTCTGATCCAGCACTAGGAAGATATACAGGTTCCCTTGTGGGCCTGGCCCACCCTGCCTGTCTGTTTTCTCCTTTCCTATGTTCACTTCAGGAACTTGGCTCTGGTTCACAGGGATCCGTTTCTGGCCATGTTCGTGACATGAATGATGTGGTTTTTGCCCATGACTAGGTTTGGCAGGAAAAGGGGTCTCAGTTAATGACCCACATCTGTAGGCTGCTGAGTTGACAACAGAGCTTCAACACTCAGTCTGGAGGTAGACTCCACACTTAGTCTACCTTTCACTCTCATCAAGGAGAGAGAACAAAATTACCCTGATCATTTGATTACTGACATTTTTAGATTACATTATAATAAACGTGTTCATCTTAAAATAATGAATGTATTAGACAATTCAATTACAAGCGAAAACCTTTCAATATTTACTTGGATCCTTTCTTTAAATATTTTTTAAAGTTGATTTGTTTATTTTCTTATAAAGATGCTATACAAAGAGGTTACAGTTACATCAGTAAGGTAATAAGTACATTTCTTCTCTTTAAGTAATTGTACAAAGAAGGCGCTGTTTAACAGAGTAGTTTATGAATACAGTGCATCTTGAAAAGGGTCACCCTTCCACACTCTCACCTCCCCCTTGTAAGTACCCATTTCCAGGTGCTTATTTTGTTGGGATTGAACCTAGTGTTTCTAAAGAATTGTAGCATTTGAGCTTTCCACAGAATCTATTATACTCCAGCTGATTCATTTGTAACCACTTACATACCACCCAATGCTTTTAATTATAGATTTATGGACACATTCTATCTATCTATGACAAATGAGGAAAACCATGTAAACTCTCTTTCTCTGGGTCAGACTTACTTCATTTAATATACTTTTTTCCAAGTCTTTACATTTTCTTACAATATCATTCTTACTAATGGATGAGTAAACTCTTCCATTATGTATATATATATATATATATATATATATATATATTTATATATTTGGTGTATATATGGTATACATTTATATATGTGGTATATATATGATATATATGGTATATATGTGGTATATATATTTATATATGTGGTATATATATGATATATATGTGATATATATCTATATGGTATATACACACACACATGTGCACACACACCACATTTTCTTGAACCATTCATCCATTGAGGGGCATCTGGGATGATTCCATATCTTGGCTATGGTGAACAGAGTGTGATGAACATGGTTGGCGTTGCTGTATCCTTGTTTGGTCCTATTGGATAAATACCTAGGAGTGGATAAGTGAATTTTCACTTAACCAGCAGTCAGCATAGACGGCCCATCGTGTGGTGTCCAGGATCACCCTGAGTTCTACTCAATTCCATTTTCGCCAACTGGCTCTTGAGGAAGGGACTGCTTCTTTTCAACCTATATGTCACATTCTATGTTTGTGACACCTCCAGAGGGTGAGGGAGCTCTCATGGGAGTTACATTTGACAGTGGAGCCCACTGTCAGAGAAGTGTGCATGCACATGAGAGATATGGCAAATGCATCAGTTTTATCTCCTCCCTCTCATTAAGCTGTCATGCACTTTTAGTGCAAATCTCTCTTGTTTTGAATATCACTCCTCCCCCTTTCCTGGTTCTCCTAGGAGTATTTGTGATCTCCTGCAGCCACCTTTATGATAGATGAATCATTCCTATGGCAACCACAGTCATCATGAATCCTCAGAGTGAGCTGGCAAGAGAAATCACTTTCAAGAGAACAGACTTCCTAGGGGGCCAGGGGGCAGCAGGGAAATCAGAGCACATTGAACTGATGGAGGTTGGACCGGATCATGTAGCACTAGAAGGATGAGGTGTCTGAGGCCCAGAACGGAGGCTGGTTTTGCACAATATAATGAAGAGCTAGAATTTACTTCTCCATTTTTTTTTACCTGTATCCTTATGTATCAGGAAATAAATGAGCACAGACTTGGCATCTGTCAACTTAAAGAGCATGGAGTAGATAATGGAATGTGTATGTGTTTATCTGAGCCCATTGCCTGAACATGAGATTTTATTCAGAGGAGTCTAGCTTCGACAAAAACGCTGCATCTTGGCTGAAGACTTGTTGTCTCTGAAGATCTTTCTTTCTCTCTTCAATTCCATGTTTCCAGAGATGAGTTAATTATAGGGCCTCTGACTATTGAATGCAGCTCTGCAGATAGCAGAGAGAAAGCATCCTGGAGATGGTCTTTTATATGAGGGAATGGACTAATGCAACCGTGTTTTTGCTATTGTTTATAAAAGGTACATGTATAATTTAAGTAATTGTGCCTGATAGATGGGGCTTGTATATACTTTATCCAAGAGCAAATCTTTCTAATTGAAGCTGAGCTCAGGTTTTAGATATACATGGCTTTCTTTGTGGCCAACAAAAGCTAGTCCATTCACTGTGCTTATCTGTTGGTTCTGAAGAGTTACCCTGGATAGATAGCTCCATTCATGATAAGGCTTCCTCATCCTATCTGTCTCCAAATATGTCTAAGAAATACTACTTTGTATCATAGATTGTGGTTGAAGTAAGATCATACGTTCTGAAAGAATCTACTACAAAGGAATGTGATGTGTATGGAAGAGAGGCATTACAGCTACTCATTTCTGTGCCTAGTGTGAGAGTCTCCTCAGGTATCAGTACCCTCCAGCCTGCCATTTGTCCTTCTTTCTTTAATAAGTTATCCAACAGACATCCAAAGAACATAGATGTCTGGGTAGAGAACCACAATATCTCACCACATTCCTCCTTAAACACTTTTCCATCTACTAGCACATGGTATGTGTTCTGTTGATGACAGGACATTATTTTCCTACATCACTAAATATAAGAAATATTTTTTCTAGTGTTACATTTTCTGCAGAATTTAACATATTTGGCCATGTCTATCTTCCCTCTCCACTCTTTGACCGTGTATCAATCCTAGATATTTCCTGGTAGATATATCTTAGTTTTTTTGATGGCTTTTCTTAATACTTAACCTTAAACTTTCTTCATTTGTATATTTAACTATTTTAGGAGCTTTATGATCATTTATACTTCCATTGTTTGACATAGGAATCACTATCCAAATGGATCTATCTGAATTGAGATGTGCCATCAATATAAAACAAGCAACAAGTTTTGAAGACTTAGTACAAGCATCAACAAAGGAATCATTTTATTTAATTAATTTGTTCTATTAATCCAATGAGGTAATTTAAATGATTCATAACAATTTCCATATTTCTAGTGGACAGTATGATTAGTGCAACAAATGCCCTCAAGTTTACTTCTATCTCAGATTTTCATTTTGAACTCCATACAACCAATTGCTATCTTTCCTTTTCTGATAGGCTATCTGACAGGCTCTCAAATAATAAAATGAAATTGATTAAATGAAATAATTTTATCTTAGTGTTTATTTCTATCATTTTCTTCTGTCTCTCTAGGGCCTCTTCCTTTCAGAGTTCAGAAATTTAGGGTATTGAGATGAAAAGTTCCCTAGCCCTTTGATTGTCCTTCTCAACATACTGTCTTCATGTGAACACCCAGAGTGACCAAGAATTCATTTCCTTATAATGCAGGCCATTCCACTTAAAGATAGCTTTGCTGTAAGAACTTCCTGAAGATATTAAACTAAAAGTTGACTTAAAATTTCTTCTCATAATTGAAATTTCTTTTCTGAAGGCTATGAAACAAATTTAATTCCATTTCTGCTTGAGAGGATTGCTTAGTATCTTGGATGCACTGGTTTTTATTTTGTTTTTCCTTAAACATTTCTTACTCCATTGATAGGGTTTCATGTTCTCCCACACATTCTTGTATCTTATATTTGAGCACACATAAGTTTGTTTGCCTATTGAGAATATTATTCTCAAATGGTCCACAAATTACCAGAATGAAGTCATTGGCAAGCAGTGGTCTCTTGTTTTGATTGCCTTGAATTCTATGCTTCTGCCAGTATTACTTGGAAATAAAAGCATTTGTGGAGGAGTCATATCATATCAAACATAAATGCTGCAAATGTTGTAAATCTATTCTATTTGGGTAATTAATCCACCTATTCTCTGTTTTCCATGTTTAAAGAATGTATTTATATTTTGTCATTATAGCTCTAGTTTTGTTTATTGGATTAATAACTGTAGATTCTGTGGTTTCTGGTTCTTTTACTTTTGTGTCTTAGATCAATGGTATTAAAAATCTGATTAGCAAATTTTCATATGAATCCTCATCAGAAAGCATCATTGAAATATCAAAAATTTCTGGAAGAATATCAGAACTCTGTGTGTACTAGAGATCACTAAATATGTAATTGGAGTTACATTGCTCCATTTGTTACCCTCCCAATGATAAATGGGAGGGTATAGGTCTGAATGACAGTCCTAGACAGTTACAGGTCTGACAGACAGTCCATAACTTTTTCATTACTACTTCAAATATTTCTTCTGTTCTATTCCACCCCCCCTCACCCCCACCCTCTCCACTCCAGTTATATTCCAGTTATATTTTGCATTTTTCTGTTTTTGCTTGTATAATTTCTGATGACTCTGATACACATTTTTCTAGCTTATACAGTAGTACTACACTTTTTCACTCTATGGTGAATCCATTTAAGACTTTATCTGGTGTGATTTTTTTTTATGTGTAGCATTTCTGTTTGACACCTTCTTATAGTTTCTCCATAGCTCTACTGACATTTTGTATTCACTTTTGTACATTGCCAAACATTTCCCTTAGTCAAGAGATCAACAACCTTCATTTTCTCAAAAGCCAAGACAGTAAAATATCTACACTTTATAGGCACTATACCTCTGCTCATAACTGAACAGTTATGCTTTTGCTGTTAAAATACAGCAATAAGAAATCATTAACAACAACAGTGAAGAACCTGTGTTTGGTTTATAGACCAGTGTTCACCTAGATCCTTAAATATGTTATTTATGATTATTTTAGTATTTTTGTCTAGTAGTAACATTTGCCCCTGAATCTGGTTATATACTCTTTGATCTCTTGACCAAAGGTTAAACTGTTATTTTTCTTGCTTTTTTCTTGCTTGTTTGCTTATCTCAGAATTTTAAACTAAATATCCAAGACAATTTATTGAAGAACAGAGACTGGAGTAAATATTCACAAGAGAAGTGGGTATAACTCTGGAAAGAAGTATGGAGATTCCTCAAAAGACTACACATAGAGCTCTCCTATGATGCAGAAATCTCACTTCTGAGCATTTACCCCAGTGACCACAAACAAGGCCACACTAAAGCTAGCAGCACAACTATGTTTACTGCAGCATTATTCACCATAGCTAAGATATGGAACCAACCCAGATGCCCCTTCCTTCAGAAAGAATTATATCACCTCATTCATAAGGAAATGGAATGCCTTGGAAAAATCAGTATTAAATGAAGTGAGTCAGAAATATAGGTCCCATAGTTTCCCTTATTTGCCGTAATTTGTATATGTCTAGGATAATCTTATCAGATGAGCAGAAGAGCTCAAAAACTATGCACATATGACCATATAAGATGATGCTAAGTGAAATGAACCCCAAAATATGGACACAAGAGGTTTCTCTTTGTTGTTGTTGTTTTTAAATGTTCTATGGGATTTTTGTTTTATTTTGATTCTTTTGTTTGTTCTTCCTCTTATGGTAGATCCCTGATATCACTGTATTTGATTTTGGTACCTTGTATCTTGTATATACATTTACCTAATTTGGGAGGGGAAGGGAAATTACAAAATGCTGAAACAAGGACACAGGATGACCCATTGTAGCAATGATACTTACAAGACACTATGTTGGAAATGAACTTGACAACTTTTGAGGCTGTGAGGAGTGGAGGATGTCCAGAAGGGAAGGGATAGTAGGAGAAAAACAAAGAAGGAGGTAAACATGCTTGACCGGAACTGCATTCATTATCTTACCAATGCAACTGTAACCCCTCTGTACAGCATCTTTACAAGAAAATAAAATTTTAAAAAGAAGTGGGTATTTTTTTCCCATAGGCAGTTGAGGTGGGTTTATGTATCCTTGTAGTTGATGTACTATAGTTGAATCTAGTTTAACATAGCCTTTCATTTTTTCCCCATGTTAATGTCTTTTAATTGGTACTTTGGGTAGAGAATGATGACAAAGTCTTAGCTTTTAGTAATTGGTATCATAACAGGAGTGTTTTTCTTCTTATCCCTGCTTGGTAGTAGATCTTATTTCTTTTTATTTTGGGTTGGGTTTATGGTATGAGTTTAGGAGATTTACATACTGTCAAGTTATAATAGTACTTGGATTAACTTGGATTTCATTACTTTTAGTTCTTGTTTAGAAATATTTTATGCCAATCCAAATAAGTAATTTGGAAAATTTTCATTTACATCTACTTCATTGCCTGAATTATTAAACTAGTAAGCTTAAGAAAAAGCCAAAAGAAGAAGTAATTTTTGATATACACTTTAGGAAAAAGATGCTGACTCCTAATAATTGATGTTTCCTCTATAGATTTTATTAGATCACACATTATTGGCTCAAAATTATCTTATAGAATTTTACAAAGAAAATGTATCTGTAGTTTACAGAGCCGACCTTATTCTTCTGTAACATGGAATGCTATTAACTTTACTATAATTTTCCACCTCTTCACATTTTCTGAAGTTTAAAGTTGTTTATATAAATATTCACTTAAATTTCCTCTTTTCATAAAGTCTCATAATTACCCAAAAGTAATGGAGATTTGCATTGCTACTACAGATATTAAAATTTTAATTTATAAAATTTTGTATAGTACCTTGTATGTGTCAAGTTTTAGGGTAAATGACTGAAATACAAACTCCAACAAAATTTACTCATGTCTTCAATAAGCTCCTGGTCTAGACATGAAGGATAGACTTGTAACAGATATTTTGGCAATATATGTGGGAAAATGGGAATGGCTAGCAAATCCTGAGGAGGGCTGGTAGAAGAGATTGAAGGTTTTAGAGTGTTAGTGATATTCTCACAAAAGTCTTTAAAAACTCAAGGCATTTAGCTTGATACCTGACATAGGAAAAGACATTGTAGGCAAACAAATGCACATCAGTAGGTGTAAAAATTTCCCTGCTGTCTGTGTTTGCAGGGAGTCTTGGTGGATCATGGTGCACTGGAGAGGCAGAAGAGAAGGCTGGAGAAGAGATGGGACCAGGCTGTCCATGTCAGGCTGGCTCATTTCGGAGTACTGAATTTATTCTATAGATTATTAGGATTATTAATCTTAAATAGAGGGCAGGGAACCTTTAATAGATGCAATCTATTGTCAGTCTTACTTCTGGTTGGTTCCTCTCCCCGTCCCCATCTCCCAATTTCTTTGATTTAATTTTAAGAACATCAATTATACAAAAGGAGTTTTGTAGTGTTATTTCCATACATGCATCGGATGTATTTGGGTCACATTCACACATTTACTCCTCCACTGTTTTCTTATCCTGCATCCACCCCTTTTAAATAAAAAGTTCTTGTTGTTGTCTGTGGTGGTGGTGGTTGTCCTGTGGTTTAATTTCAGGCCGGGTCTGGTCCAGGAGCTCTTTTGTCTCTATCAGTTTGAGCCACAGCTCCACTTCCTGTTTTCTGATGGTTAAATGGGTTAAAAGAGTTTCACGGATTTTCTTGCTCAGACTGGCTCTGTACTGCAATCCTCAGATCACAGTGTCCTGATTAGCTAGGATTACAAGGTGAGAGCCACCATAACAAGTTTTATGAGTTTCATTGTTCTGGTCTTTCAAAGTGCCCTCTGGTTGTTGAGCGATCACCACAACCTTCCAGACATAGTGCCTGGAACTCATGGGTGTATCCAGGCCTACATATTGTTTGAGGCACAAGGATAAAGAGAAATACCAGTTTCTTAATTGGAATGCTGCCAAATCATAGTAGACATTATTTTAATTTGTTGCCTGTAAACCATGGAATGATTTTAACTGTTTGAAGTGCAAACAAATTCTTTAATAGTTTCTCTAAAATTAGATAAGCGTACTGATTAAGTAGGACTTGAAGAGCACAGAGACACACTGACTTAATTTCTGCTTTTCTCTGTCCTTTCAAATCCATTCTCTTAGGTGATTCTTTCTCTTTAGGAAATAAAAGGAAAAATCTACAACTTCAATATATGGAAACTAAAGACCAGCATTTATGGACTATACCTTGGAGTCTTAGCTCAGTTGTAGAATGGACATTCCCATTTTGAATCAAGGGTTACACACTTGTTGGAAGCTAATGATTCTTCTATCAAAGAAGCCACTAGTCAGGGTGAAACTTCAGGTTTTTTTTCTGTTTTCTTCTGAGACCCTTGAGTTCTTTCTCCATCTATTTTATAATAATCTGGATTTTCTGGGGAGCAAAGAAGAGGAAAGTGGTTTAAAACAGATCTACAAGAATTATATATTAAGTGTTTAAAAATCATGTGCAAAGGGAAAGTGAAGTAAAAAATTCAATTATAGCCTACAAAACTTAAGAAAAGTGAGGGGAAATGGTGAGAAGGTTGAAATGGGTGGCACTGTATTCATAACCTGCTTTATTGGATGGCAACTCCTTTGGAAAACTACTTAAAGATCATATTTTTTTAAAAGAACTATAGAGACATAGGTGAAATCTGAAAAAAAATCATTTATGTTAAACAAGTACATTAGGCCTTTGGTATCTGCAGGTATATGATTCCAAGGAATCTTCCAAATAAGAAAAAAATTGCATGAGTGCTATGAACATTTACTGTTGTAAACATTAATAGTCTCATTAAAAAGCTGTATTTTGTTTGTTTATCTCAAATACTGTGAATGTTTGATTCCTTTTTCTCTAAGGATGTACAACTTCCATTAAGGACATGCTGCCTTTCAACAAATGTACAATTATCGTATTTTCCACTTAAAATCAAGCATATTATAAGCTGTGTTTGGTTTGGAAACATTGCCACAACCTTTACTTGAATTTTTGAGCACCATTTTCTTCTTGCAGGCATAGTTTTTACCAAATTAAGGGCAGACATCAATATTCAACAGATCAGACAATAATTTACAAATAACTTTGGACAAGGCTGGACTGACTGAGGGCTTCTCTTGTTTGTGGGAATTTTAAATGCTTGCTTTTAAGATTTCTTTTTTTCTGTTATTTCCTTTCTTTCTATCTTTTTATTTATTATTTATTTTTACAATTTATTACTACTGTTTTGTCCACTGTTGGTCAAAACCATGTGTGATAGCTCTGCTAATAAGACAAGCATACTGCATCTACTTTGGGACTAATTAGAACTGGGGATGAGAGAAGGAAAGCCTTCAGAATGACTTTTGGCCTGTGTGACAGGCTGAGGTGGTGTCTCTGACTAGATGAGGCTCTGTATTTATTCATTCCTTCAAGAAATTCCTTAACTACTTGCCTTATATTTACATCCAAATGAATGAGACATTTGCAAGCCTTGAACAGCTCAGAGTCCATTGGGGAGAGTAGTAAACAAACAATTAAAATGTGCATGATGGTAAGAAAACTAACAGCATCATGCCTTGCAAATTATGGGAATGAAAACACATAGTCCATGAAGCTTGGGGTACAATGGGAAGGGGTAGTGTTTGGAAATATAGAGTGACTAATTTGGTCAAGTTATGAGTAAGCTTGCTGGCTAAGTACTGATGTGGTACCCATGGAGACTCATTATATAGAGCTATGGCTAAGGAAAGGGTTTGATTGAATGCAGTTTAGGAATTACCAACATATAGGCACAGGCATGCACCATGGCCAATGATTGACTGCATATAGGAGGTTGGTCATATAGGAGGTTGGTCCCGTGAGATGGAACAGAGATGAAATGATTCCTATCACCTGGTGCTGTTTTCTTTGTTAAAACATTGTGGCACAATGAAGTGCTCACATGGTTATGGTTATGAATATATATATATATATGTATATATTTCTCCTAGACATGGGATATGCTTTCCCATTGAAGTTTCTGGACAAAATAACACAATTGCCCAAGGACAATTCTTTAGAATGTATACCATTGTGGAGTAGCATGTAACTCTAAACAAAGAAGTAAATGAAGTACAAGAATTAGGGTAAATATTATCTCTCTGTCTGGAATGTATGAGGGATAGAATGAAGGTATGGGGAATATGTAAGATATCAAATAAAACTAAAGAAGGGTGCAGGGAAGAAGTGGGAAGAAGAGTGAGAGAATGGAGAAAGGGGGGAAGGAGGAAGGGAAGGAGGGAGGGAGAGAGAGAGTGAGAAAGAGAGAGAGGAAGAGGGAGAAAAAGAGGGAGGGGGGTTCGAGAGGCCCAAAGAGAAATATCTGAAGATAGAATATTTCTTTAAATGCTTCAAAGAGCTTCCCTGTCAGTTGGGAAGCACAGCCTGGTTGCCTATCGGAGATCTGAATGTTACCTTATCTCTTGCTTATAATCTGTGACTTTGGGCATGGGACCTAATCACTTAGCCTATGATCACAGTCTTTGTGTGGTGCTGATTCTTACTCCTAAAATCATTTGTGCTAAGGCCCACTGAAAGGGTGCCCCAACACCTCTCTCTTTCCCTGACCTCCATCAGCATCCTAATTCTCAGCCCCTCCTTCTACATTTTCTATTTCAGTTTTGGAGTACTTGTCCTTAGTCTGATTCTCTTCTCACTCTCCTCCTTACTCTCCTTTTACCCTCCTACATGCCATGACTCCTGGAATGTGGAGCGGCACACAGCTGTTTCCATCCCCTGAGTGCTTGGCTGTTTCTCAGACTGTCCCTCGGAGCAGGTGTTCTAATGTGTGTGTGCTGCCTCTTTCTCTCTGCTGCAGTGTTTTCTATACAAACACCAGATTGCATTGCTGCTTCCTTCTGTCAGGAGAAAACCCAATTCGTTGGTGGGTTGTGTTGTCAGGCCGTTTGAGATAGGTCAGGGAGCAAATGATTTGCAGAGCCAGGGTCAGGCCAATAACTTGTGAGGTGCTCATGCCCTGCTATCTCTGGCTCTTCTTCTATTGGGCTGGTGTTCCGCATGAATGTCTCTTCTCTTCTCCTCACCCTATTATCCTATGCGGCTCTCTATGTCTTTTGGAGCTGTTCACCCTCCTAGGAAGCCTCCTATGGGATTAAAACATGGAGTCAGAGTCTATTGACTCATTATCTTGTACAATAATAGACTTGAAGAGCCTGAGAAGAAACAGGGAGGATTATGGGCTAGACAGAACAGGGTTGGTAAGAAGAAGCAGTGTTACCTGCTAGGCAGATTCTCAGGACGCTGATTGCCCCATGGAGATCAGTACCGAGGATGTAGGAGGGACCTACCTTTCTCCATTTTCTGTTGATTTGTTAACTTGTCCTTGGCTGTTTCCTGAGTATTTGAATGTAGACAGGGGCTCAAGGGTATGGAAGGCGAGCACCAGCTGGTATACTCAGGATGCTATATGACCTTGCTTTCTGATTTACCTTTGGGTCTCCATGATTGTGGCCAAGGTTTACAGTCCCACCAACAATGCAGTAAAGTTCCCTTCTGTCCACATACCCCTCCAGCATCTGTTGTTATTAGAATTCTTGATTATAGCCATTCTAAATGGGATGAGGTGGAATCTCAATGTTGTTTTGATTTGCATTTCTTTTATGGCTAGATATGGTTGATTTCCTCATGTGTCTATTGGCCATCCTTCTTTCCTCTTCAGAGAAGTTTCTCTTCAAGTCTTTAGCCCACTTATTTATTGGGCAGTTGTTTTTTTGAGGATTTGTTGTTGGGGGATTTAATGTTTTGAGTTCCAGGTATATTTTATATATGAGACCCCTGTCCATTGTATGACTAGTGAAGATCTTCTCCCAATCTGTGGGCTTTCAATTGATCTTGCTAGCTATGTTATTTGCCATGCAGAAGCTCTGCAATTTCATGCAATCCCATTTGTCCAACCTTTCTTTGATTTGTTGTGTTTCTGGGTCTTTATTAAGAAAAGTTTGGCCTGTGCCAAGGAGACCCAGGGTTTCTCCTATTCTATCCTGTAATGTTTTCAGAGTGTCTGATTTGACTCTGAGGTCTTTGATCCATTTGGAGTTGGTTCTGGTGGTGATATATAAGGATCTAGCTTTAGTTTTCTACAAGTAGTTAACCAATTTTGCCAGCACCATTTACTGAAGAGGCTGTCTTTCTTCCATTCTATTATTTTAGCTCCCTTATCGAAGGTTAGATGGCTGTATGTCTGTAGGTTCATTTCTGGGTTTTCAATTCTATTCCATTGGTCCTGAGTCTGTTCTTGTGCCAGTACCAACCTGTTTTGATTACTATGGCTTTGTAGTAGAGTTTGAAATTTGGTATTGATATTCCTCCAGCACTGTTCTTTCTGTTACGGATTGTTTTTGCTATCCAGCATCTTTTATTGTTCCATATGAATTTTTGGATTGCCTCCTCTATTTCCTTGAAGAATGAGGTTGGAATATTGATAGGTATTGCATTGAATTTGTAGATAGCCTTGGGAAGTATTGCCATTTTCACGATGTTGATCATTCCAATCCAGGAGCATGGGAGTTTTTGCCACTTTCTAAGTTCTGCCTTGATTTCCTTTTAAAAAAACTTTTTTAAAGTTTTCATCATAGAGGTCCTTCACTTCTTTGGTTAAGTTAATTCCTAGGAATTTTATTTTTTTTGTGGGGCTATTATGAATGGAGTTGCTTTCCTGATTTCAACCACGCTTTTCTCATTGTTGGCATACAGAAAAGCCACTGGTTTTTGAGGGCTCATTTTAGTATTTTATTTTATCTTATTTTTCCAGAGCTGAGGACTGAACTCAGGGCCTTGCGCTCGTCAGGCAGGCTCTCTTCTGCTGAACTAAACCCCCAGCCCCTCTATATAACATCTTGTACATCTCATTGTTGCAATGGGTCCACCTGTATTCCTATTTAAACAATTTGTTTTTGGTTGGTTCTGGGTGCTTTTTCCATAGTTTTGACTTTCTGTTCTCGCTCCTCTGTTTTATCCTAGACTTAAGTTCCATTTCCAATTCACCTTTTCTGTTTCCTATGTGGTTTGCCTTGTGGAACTTGAACCTGTTATGGTTCTGAGATCAGTTCTCATAGTGTCTATTTCATCTTTTAATGTGGTTGTATAGCATGTCTATTTTTTTCTCTATATCCTTCTGGGAGTCTCGAATTTTCTTTTTCATTTCTTCTTTGAGCTCTTGAAGTTGTTTTAGCATTTCCTCTTTTATTTTATTGACTAATTCTGTCATCATTTCTTTAATGATTCTTTTGTCATCCATCTCTTCTTCATTCTCACTGGAGTCCTTCCCTGGATTGTTGCTGGCTATTGGATTTGTTTGGTTGTCTTGAGTGCTCACGATTGTTGTAAGCTTTCACTGTGATTTAAGCATTTGAGTTCAGAGATCGTCAGCGCCTTGGCCTCAGGTGGGCCTGTTTATGCCTGACTCGTGGCAAGCCCTCACTTGGCTTGGACTAGTTCATACTGGGCTGCATAGCCCACACTAGGTCCCCAGGTCCAGCAAATGCTTGTGTGCATGGCTCAGTCCTGAGTTAGTTTGAGGGAGCTCTGTCAGGTCCTTGGTGGGGACTTGGAAGGTTAGATGCGGGTCTCTGGGGTGGACCTGGACTGGACCACCTCCACCACCAGATCACTGCTGCCCCTTGGCTACTGGGTCCCTCCTGCTGCTCACCTGCTGGGCTGCCCCCACGGTGAAGTCGCTCCCACTGCCGGACCACTCCTGTTGCCTGGCCACTATGCCACTCCCACGGCTGCCTATTCCTATTGGGCCAAGCAGCCGCCAGGCTGCTTTCCCACTCTGCCCCAGCAGGGTGGGGGAGAGCAGTTCGCGATTTTCCACCCTTCTGTGCAGAAGTTATGCGTTCTTTTCAGTTCCCATGACTCTCTGCTTCTTTATGTATTTGCTGTTGTGGATCTTCTGGGGGAGGAGTGTGTGTGAGGAGCCCCAATCCCTGTGGCTGGAGAGAGCTGGAGCGATTCCCTATTGTTTGGCTGCCATCTTGCTTCCCCGGCCAGGTTTTCATTCCACTTTGGATGCACTCGTGGCCTGTGCACACTTCTTTGGTCCTCCCATGGAAGAATGAGCAGCATTCTCCTGACACAGGTCATCTCTTATTGAAAATTACAGTCTTTTTGAAGATGCCCATGTCTCCACCCACCATTTGCTTGTTTTGTTTTGGTAGAAACATGAGGAGTTAGGACATGCCCCCCAGAGGGGGAGGAATGGTGGAGTCAGGAGGCAGAAGGAGAAGCTCACTCAGGTCCAGTCTGCAGTGTCAGCCTTATCCAGCTGGGGACAACAACGGGTGAAAGTCAGGATGGAGCTCAGACCTGGGTTTTCTGAGCATCGCCTGAGGGGTTGCATTTTATCATCTCCCTGGCCATGACAGATCATGTTCTGAACATTTCGTGCACATTAGTTTTTTTTTTTTTATTTTAGATGCCTGTGAGGGGTGTTTTCTCTACAAGAAAAGTCAACAGTATCCTACCTTACGTAGTGAAATATATGATAGAGAGGGCAAATATGAAACAAACACAGCTGAATATGCCAGAGCGTAATCACTTTATTCATTCTTTTATTCAGCCATTCGTTTCTTCAAAACTATTTATTGAGAATCTTCACTGTTCCAGGCAACATGCCAGATATGAAGGAGACAACTCTGGTGAATTTTCTATGTCAACCTAGATAATTTAAGAACTCCTCGCAGCCTCAATTTCTTATCTATAAAATATGAAGGCTATTACTTACCTTGCAGTTGTCATAAAGGTTGAAATAAGGTTACAATTTTTGGCATATATCAAGTTTTTATATCGAGGGTTATAATTAGGTAAGTACTATGCTTTCTTCACATATTACATGGTTTTAAAAAATGAAGCCTGCTTATTTACAATGGCTCACAAAAATGTTATTCTAATGAATGTTCTCTAAGAGAACATTTATCTCCTATTAATGGATTAAGCTTCTGTTCACCCAAACAATTGACAGAGAGCTTTCAGAAAGCAACTGAAGATGTAAATGTTGCTTCTGTAACTGGATTTGACTTTCTTCTCTGTAGAGGAGCACCCCAGCCCACAGGATGGGATGTCCCACTGCTTGGCTGCATCTTAGTTTTTCTACAATGTTATACAGCATTGGGATTTTTCTTTCTTTTCATTTTTAAAAATTATCTTTAGATATTACTTTTTCTCAACTGCAGTGTAGTTTAAATAATAATTTCCATGCTTCGCTTGTAGGGATTTTGTAATAGTAAATACAATAAATAATAGTATAGACGAAGGTTTTCATCTGAGTTTAGTACTACCTTGTTCATCACTATAACCAGGAATCCCTTGGTCAGTGCTCCATCTTCTTACTAAGTGTTCTATTTTATTACTTTATATAAATTTGCATGTTTCTATTTCTATTCTGAAGGATAAGCAATAATTATGGATCCTGATAAGGGGAAGGCAGATGGCTAAAGTTTAAGTTTCTGAAATATGTACATTTGAGAGTAAAGGTTCATGTTAGGAAGCGTTTTGATTTGATATCTTGAAGATACTAGAGGTCAATAGAAGTCCATTTAAAGCGTAGTTTAATATCTTGAAATAAAACCATGCACAATTTGAACAACACCTACATGGCAGTCAATATCAGAGTTTGGGATAATGTTTGAATTTGTGGTCTAATAACTGACACAGTATGTAGAGTGATGAGACAGAGGGTTTCCCTCCACTTACCTGGAACATGGTTGGGACTATTTTATGTTTAGCTTGGGACTTAATCTTGGTGTTCCTTTCAAATTATTAATATGCATTAATTGTACAAAGAGTTTTCATTATGATATTTCCATAAGCACACACAATGTACTTTAATCACATTCATCCACTCCATTATATTACCTTAGCTCCCCTTCCTTCTTCCTCCATTTTCAAATAGGATTTAATGACTTTTATTATAATCTCTCTCATACACATATATGTAGACATATGTATATGTGTGTATAATAATAGATACACAATGTACTTTGATCCTGCTCAGACTTCAATATTCTTTCTCTTCTTTTTCCTCTGTCCTGTTTATTTCCTCTCCTTCAGACTTTGTTCTTTATACTCATGTCCCATCATTATCATCATCAACTTCTTCTTCTTCTTCTTCAATGGGTATTGATGGATTCTGTAGTTTGGCTATTGTCAACAGTGTTGTAATAAATATGTATGTGCAGGTCTCTCTCTTATATTGACTTATTTTTCTTCTGGTACACACTTAAAATTAGTATAACAGAGTCGCAATGCAATTCTTTTTTTTTTTTTGATGGTCCTGTGGTTTGAACTCAGGCTCTCATACTTGCTTGGCTTACTTTATACATAGCTGGTTCTCTACCACTTGAGCCAATTCCAAATATACCTTTGTAATTAGGATATCTAGAAAGAAAAATGCCAAAAAATTTAAATATAATCATTCTATCCACAAGTTTTAGGCATCTGTTCCCTGGGATACATGTGCAGAGTAGAGACAGCATTTGTGTTGAGTCTCAAAAGGTATTTATCAAGTGAAAAGGATGCTATGGGAAATCCAGATTGAACAACCATGGAACCACTTGTGAAGAGGGTTTATGGGACTGAGTTGGCTCCATAATAGATTTGACCATATGAAGTTTGTACAGCAAATGAGATAGAAGCCAGGCTGGGGAGGGACTCCTATGCCATGTGGTGAATTTTCTATAAAGTCAGAAGAAGCAGTGAGTACTGGATAAAATGGCTCTTACCAAGCTTACCAGCTCACCCTTCTTTAAACATTTGTTCTATGGACAAGATTGACATTGGTATGGTGCAGAAGCCATTATGACGTCCATGTTAACGATTGTACTGCCTGGTCCACTGTCCTGAGGAGCCAAGTGTCATGAAGACACACCCCTTCCTGGGAAGATCATGCCTAATGTGTTCCACCCATTAATTGGCTGTAACAATAAATCCACTGTATCGCTTTTTTCTAAAGTGTTTGCTCTACTTTGTGTGTGCTGAATTTTGTAGGAATATATTCTGATATATACCTAATATACATAAACTCTGATCAGGAGTGTACATATCCATGAATGATCTTGGGAAGGACAGTCAGTTCCTAAGCGGACCCCAAAGAGGACAGGAGATGACAGTCAGAGAATACCAACATGAACTGAATAGATCCCTGAAGGGAGAACAAAGTGAAAGAAAACTCCAGCCGCTCAAAGCCAGCACGCTAAGTATAATGTGGGGAATAACCAGAAATAGAATGAAGTTGAAAATATACATTCTTGCTGAAATGCTAGGCAGGAAACATTGGGAAATTGGTTTGTCAACCCAGGATAAAGCAGGAAAACTTGAGGTGGCCTGAAGTTGCAGTAAAACCAAAGAAACGTAGTCAGGAAATGGCAGGATTTGTTGTGCTCAGTAACTGACAACAGAGGCCCACAAAAAAACAAGGAAAGGTAGAAGAACCCCATATATACTTGGCTGCCAACACCCAGTAAGGAGTGGTACTCTTGAATGCTTTCTTGTCAGTGATCATTTTTCTCATTTTCCTTAGTGCTTAACCTTAGGACAATATTAATCAGCTCCTTGTTTCCTTGGGATCAGTAACCTGCCTGTGCCTCAGACACTTCTTTCGTTATTGTATCTGAGTTTAATCATTGTCCAAACTGAGCTCTCTATCTTCCTTGCCATTTTACCGCTAATTCAGTTTGTTTTGCCAGGAAATATAGCTGCCTGGAAATGGCCAACAGTCTGTCTAGAGAAAGGAGAGACAAGGAAAAAAAAAACCAGGCAAAATAAAGGAAATGAGATACTGATGTGATGTATGGAAGGTTCGTTTTCCCTGATCCCGGAGACAAATGAAAAATACCCAGTAAGATTAAGGGAAAAAAATACCAGTGCTGCTCTGATGACTTGTTGCGTTTTCTCCTTTTCTCATTGCAAAGGAAAGATGCCAGAAAAATTAACTAAGAAGCAATAAAATGATGAAGTCCAAAGTATCATTTAGGAAGAATAGTCTGGAAGTCATGTTCGGCTTCTGGTCCCCCCTTACTAGGCACAGGCCCCTGACTCTCGTAGTCTTTCTTGTTTCAGAAACAGTGTGGAAGAGGCAGAACCAAGTCAATCACAGATTCTTCAATTACAAGGACCTGCCATGCTAGCCAACATCAATTGATCCTGTAAGACATCAGAGATGTTATTTATCTCCCTTTAGTCTCTAAAGTTGTCTAATTTGGAGAGAGCAAAGATTAAAATCAGCTCTTTAGAGACTAGCTCTTGAAATCTTCTGGGAATATATGAATAAAAATCAGTGTGTTTATGGTTTCCAGAAAATGCTCTCAAGATATCCTGATACCCTGAGGAAAACTTGAATCTAGAGAATAGGGAATTTTCATTCAGTGTGCAAATAATTGTCCCATTAGTTTCCTCCATCTTCAAAACATAAATATATTCTTGACCTCAACTTCTATTGTAGCAACCATCTAATTTTGCTCCTTTAAGAAAAACCTCAAAACATTTCCCATGGTACACACTAGCCGTGAGATTTCTTTTCTTGTTTTCCCTCGAATCCACTCAAATTGGCCTTTCACGTCTACCATTCCAATAAAAATGCTCTTGACACGATAACCAAGATGAACTCCTGTTTGATGAATCCAATAATTACTTCCTCCTCCTTCTCACCTTATTGACCTGTCTGCAGCATCTGACATGTCGTTTACCTTTATCCCACCAGACACACTCTGGCTCTCAGGTAAAATGCTTACTCCCAGTTTTCCAGCCTTATCAGCTGCTCAATCTCAGTCTCTGTCCCTGGCTCCTGTCTCCCTCTGTGATTGCTAGCAGTTTCCTTGTCTCAACAAAAGCAGAAAATATCCTTCCCATTGTATAGGTCAAAGAGCTTATTGGCATTCTTCACTCTGCTTCCACAGTCTGCATCTCACAGCCAGCAAATCTTATTGACTGTTTTTGAAATCCATAACTTCCCACTACACCTCTTTTGCCTTTCTAGCCCAAGTTATCATCTTGGGTCTGGATGGTTTGTACAACAGATTCTTCCTACCATACAGAAAATAGACATACCCACGCAGGGTTAGAGAAGACTAGAGTCTGCAGATAATGTGGGTTGATCTCTTAGTGACCTGAAGATGACCTGAAGAGCATGTGGATGGTCTTAGTGCTTTTGCCCAATCTCCCCACTTGCTTGCCCAGATCCATTCTCTATTTTTTATGTTCTACTAAGCAGCTTGACTTCTGTTCTGCATTTCCTAGGCTTCTTGCCTTCTTTTCTCTAGTAGGGCTTAAACGGTGAGAAGCACCGGCAGGATCTCAGAGGACGTGAGAAGAGAAAGTCAGAAAATGACTTCATCTGAGCTGCCCCTCCATACGTTGTACTTGTCAGATTGTCTTCATTGGATAGTTACAGCTTTCTCTGGACATGGGAAGCTCATTTTCTTTCCTGACTCATGTAGGCCAGAGCTTTCTTCTGTTGCTGTTCCCTGAAAAATCTCACTTGTCCTTCTTACTTCCTTTACTGTTATCAAAATCACTTTTAAATAAACATTTCAAGAGCCAGGTGTCGATGGCTCACGCCTGTAATCCTAGCTACTCAGGAGGCTGAGATCTGAGGATCATGGTGGTTCAAAGCCAGTCCAGGCAGGAAAGTCCCTGAGACTCTTGTCTCCAATTAACCACCAGAAAACCGGAAGTGGTGCTGTGGCTCAAGTGGTAGAGCGCTACCCCTGAGCTGAAGGGCTCAGGGACAGTGCCCAGGCCCAGAGTTTAAGTCCCACAACTCCCCCCCCCAAAAAAAAATAATTTCAAATTCTTTCTGATAATCTTTTCTGCAGTAACCTCTCCTGGGTAGGACCTTGACCAACATTTGTGGAATTATTAATTTTTAATAAAATACGTTGCAAATTAAAAAGTTACTTATAATTGATTAAAAATGATACATAAAATAATATTACTCATACACAGACCTAGAAGGAAGAAAAAGGAACTCTCTCAATCACTATGACCCTGAATAATCATTGTTAGCATTCTAGTGAATTCATTTCAAGGCTGTAGTTTATTTGTATCACTGTAATTTCCTTTTTGATTTTTGAAAGCATTGATAGTTCTTTATAGGAAAAGAGATGTATCATCAAAAATTTGGCACATGGGACAAATGCAAGGAACCACCAAATCAAAAGTTCTAACATTCAAAAATAAGCTTACAAACTCTTTTTCTCTTTAAGTAACACTCTTTCTTTGTATTTTAATATAGTTTCCATTTTACAGTCCATGGTAATTTTACACACATAGTGGAGGTAGATCAGTCACGATTCCTAGAACAAAGTAAATGAAGAGAAGCCATGAGGAATATGGACCACTACTTAGTCTTTTTTTTTCTTTTTTAATCATTTTCTTAAAGAAACTTAGCCATTAGGCGGAGTTTAAACTACAAACACCAGTCATTCATTTATCCTGCCTTTCACATTACTTTTTGTGTCTGTTGGGGAATTTGTTTTGTGGAGAGGGAAGGCTTCCTGTGTACTTTGGTAGTAAACTGAAAGTTTGCGAATGTTGTTTCCTGGGCTTCCCTTTCCCACATGCACTGAGAGGATGAAGCAGTCCCAGAGGGTTCCCTGCATCTGGAAACAAAATAGGAGTTTGAGGGAGGGCTTTCCCGAAGCGCAACAGGTCCAATCTGTGTTTTGGATCTATGATCTAAATTTCCATATGTGCATGTCCATGGATTGCTTTGTGGATCCAGGATCCCACTGAGCAGAGAAAGGCCCTCAAAAAAACATTTTGTTTAGTTGTACCTTGTCTAATCAACACTAATTAATTTAGCCATTTCCCTGAGTTATTTGATATGTCTTAAATAGCTATTTCAGAGGGGATAAGTTATCAGTGCTGTATATTAAAAATTTCTTAGTCTCAATCCCCTCTCTGTTAACTTTAACACAAGAAATGATTTGCATATGTAGCATTTCTTTGTTTTTTTTTCCCCTCCTTCCTCCAAACTTTAGGTGGTTTATGTTATTTGACATGGAATAATAAATTTTAAAAAATCAAAAGGCTTGGTCTGAATTGATCCTGTGCGGATTATAATGTGATGGTAGAATGTCCTGTTCTGGTCTGGTCTATTTGGAGTTCTAAAGCTTCTTGTATCTGAATAGGCCTATCTTTTTGCATGTTTGGGAAGTTCTCTGCTAGGATCCTGTTAAACAAATTTCCTAGACCATTAACTTCTGTCTCTAGGTGCTCCTCTATACCCATTATCCTCAGGTTAGGCCTTCTGATGGTGTCTTCCAAGTGTTGAATAGATGTATCATATTTCTTGGATTTGTCTTGGATGGTTGTATGTTCTTTCTCTATAATATCTAGGCTGTCTTCAATCCCCGAGATTCGATCTTCTGCATGGTCTAACCTACTGTCAAGACTTTCTACTTTGTTTTTTATTTATTTTCCTTCTAATTGGTCGGCTTTGATGGCTTCAAATTCTTTGGTGTGGGGGGGTACCAGGTGGGGGGCGGGGAGGAGTATGGGAAGGGATGGGAAGGGGAAACAAAGAGGAGGCAACAATGCTTGATAAGAAATGTACTCGTTATCTTACCTATGTAATTATAACTCCTCTGTATGGTATTCTCACAATAAAAAAAACAACATTTGTGTGAATTTAAATTCAAAGAACTGATCCTACAAACAGAGTTCCCTTTCTCTGTCAGCCTGAGTATGTTCTTTAGAAAACAAAATAACATTTTAAGAGCTTTAAAAAAAATCAAAAGGCTTTTGTAACATATAGTTTTCATTGTCTGTGCTTAAAATTTTTAATATATTTTTACCTGACAATTTAATAGTATTTCCTAAAGGTATCTAGATATCTTGATATAGTTTTTATTTCTTACATTGATTTTTACAAGAACAGATTAATCTCTGTTAATTGATGTGTATCATCTATGTGTTTCAGCATAACACTGAAAAACACCTTGGTTTTAAATTAATCCCTACATATACTTTTCTTAGAAATTAAAAAAAATGTATATTCTTAGGTCAGATCTCCATGTTTAGCATTTTCCTGTTTATTATGTCCATCTGCTTCCAGTTTATTCTCCATTATCAAGATTGACATAAGTGTCTCATCAGATTATCTGGGAAATTAAAGCTGTTTTTTACCACTTTCATTGTGGAATTTAATTTTGTTTTTGATTTTAGTATTTATTTTCCTCACCCAGGTATCATTATAGTTTATCTTTTATTTGACCTATGTTGTCTTTAAATATTCCTGCTTCTATTTTTATGTATGTATACATGTATGCATGTATGTATGTGTGTGTATGTGTTAGAGAGAGAGAGAGAGTGTGTGTGTGTGTGTGTGTGTGTGTGTGTGTGTGTGTGCATGTGTATGTGTATGTGTTGCTGAGGATTTGAACCAGAGCCTTTTGTATTTCAGGCAAGCAGCACTCTACCACTGAGCTATATCTCAGCTCTGCTCTTCTTTCTTATATTATTCCTCCATATAATGAATGTCAGGAAATTTTGTACAATAATTCTGAATCTTATACAAAGAGTCTTCAGAGTTCTACTTTTTCTATATTTTGTGTATTTTGTTCTTTAATATCTGAGCTAGGAACATTTTGTCTAGTCTGATTTTATACATTATGGGCTTCCCTTGGCCTTACTCTTAGTTCATTTGATTATTGGTAAAAAAATAATCTTCTGAGGTATATACCTTGGAGAGATGTTGATGTCTATAAATCTTAGTCAATGCTTAGTTTTTTTAAAAAAAGAAACTCTATTGAGGAATAATTTATGTTCAATGAACTGCATCCATTGACTGTCTAGAATGTGATGAGTTCTGACAGAGGTGCCATGACTCCACTACCACAATCAGGAGTGAGAACAATCCTGTCACTCTCTAAAATGTTTTCCCATGCCTCTTTGCCGTTTCTGCCACCCTCTAACTTCAGGTGTTATTTCTGTCACTTTAGGTTAAATGTGAACTTTGTAAATATTGATATAGGTGCAATCATTCAATATATAATTTTTGTGTATTTTTTAGTAGTTTCTTTCACTTAGCATAATGATTTTGAATTCAATCCATGATGCATGCATTAAGAGTTCATTTCCATTTATGGCTGAAGAATTTTGTTAGTGGATTATTTCATCCCATTACACAGAGGTAGTACAGCTTTAAAAAATCCATTTGGTATACTTGATTTATCTTATTTTTTTCTGTATTTCAGTTAGAATTCAGGGCCTCAGACTTGAATTGAGCTTTTTTTTTTTTGCTAGTAATTTTCAAGATAGGCTCTCAGAAGCATTTCTGTCCTGGTTGGCCTTGAACTAAGATCCTTCCACAATTAGTCTCATGAGTATCTAGCATTGTCATTACAAGACTGGTTGTTGGCTGACTCTATGACTTTTAACCACTAGTAGTGGAATAATCGGATAACTTTAGGGGATAAAATGAACCCAAACCCTTATCAACACTATCTACAAAAGTGAATAGAAGGTAGAGTTAGACTTTCCAAAAGAAAACATAAGAGGAAAATATTTATGACAATTGCTTGGCAGTCATATTTTAAATAGAACATGAATCATAAAAAATTTATAAAACAGCTTACATCAAAATATTTTAAAAGTTATTCTTCAAAAGACACAGTTAAGAAAATGAATAGAGAACTGCAGACAAGAGAAAATAATTTGCAAATGATTGTCTGATAAAGGGCTTACACCCAGGGAATATAATTATTTCTTAAGAACTAGTAGTAAAAAAAAAAAATCAATGCAAAGGATAAAGGCAAAATGTGACTGACATTTTTACCAAAGAATGTATATGAATAACCAATGCATATGCAAAAAAGACCCAAATGACCCTATCACAAAAATGTAAACTAAAATCAACTAAGTACCAGTACACACTTATTAGAAGAGTAAAAATTGACAAGACCATATCAAGAAGAACATGGAGCATCTGAAACTTACACATCGCTGTGCACATGCAATATCATATAGCTTTCCTCAACATCAGTGCAGTTTCTTGTAGGTAACACATACATTTATTAAATACACAAAACATCTGCTCTCACAAATAGTTATCTAGACTTGAATGTTCAAAACACATTTCTTCCTGATAGATACAATGTGAAAACAACTTAATTATTCATTTAATGAGGATAGCAGTGGCCTATTACATGCAACATGATGGGCGAATTCTAAAATATATCATGTGGAGAAAGAAATGAAGCCAAGATGCAGTATGTTGTATGTTCCAATTTATGTAAGTATTTATAAAAGCCAAAGTTCTAGCGACAGTAAGCAGACCATTGGCATATGGAACAGGAAATGACTGCGGAAGTAGTAGGGATTTTCTGGGTGATGTAATTTTTTTTTAGGTTTTAATTTGTGATGGTATAAGACTTGATCAAACTCACCTAAGTGAAACATGGATAAATTTGTTGTATGTACATTTTTTTCTTAATACAACTGAATCATATTGTCTACTCAAGCTATTTTTCTTGGTGAGCTATACTTTGTCTAACTTCTACTTTCTGGGATAAAGATGTAGCCACTATTCTTATAGGTTTTTGATTTTTTTTCCATAAGGAATTTGGTATGCTCCTTTGACTATTGTTTATTATATCTTATTTCTCGGTATTCAAGGCACTTTGTAAGTAAGTTAATGAGTGCTATATAAATAAAAGGGCTAGATCTACCCAGGTAGCAAGTTGCCAGTCTACAAATATACGTTAATTAAACAAAAAAATAAATAATAAGACAATGGCTTGGTACTCTCTCTCTCTCTCTCTCTCTCTCTCTCTCTCTCTCTCTGTGTATACATGTGGTGATATGCAGTTGAGAGAAGAAGTTTCAGATAGGAGGTCAGAGGAAGTCTTTCTCAAATACTATGGTTTGTTTTTAAAAAGTAATTAATTATTATCATTTTTGTCAGTTATGGGGCTTGAACTCTGGGCCTGAGCGCTATCCCTCAGCTCTTCAGCTCAAGGCTAGTGCTCTACCACTTGAGCTAAAGCACCCTGTAGCCCCTGTTTTCGCTGTATTTGATGTTGGTATAATTTGTGGCGGGGAAAAAAAAACAAATTGTTTAAATAGGATACACGTGGACCCATTGCAACAATGAGATGTGTAAGACCTTATGTCAAAAAATGAACTTTACAACTTTGGTGGGTGGGGGGGGGGAAGATGGCAGGGCAGGGATGGGAAGGGGAAACAAAGGAGGAGGCAACAATGCTTGATAAGAAATGTACTCATTACCTTGCTCATGTAATTGTAACCCTCTGTATGGTATTTTCACAATAAAAAAACATTAATTAAAAATAAAGTTAATTAATTAATTTGTGCTGAAGCTGGGGCTTGAATTCAGTGCCTCACACTCTGGCTCAGCTTTTTCACTCAAAATTGTTGCTCTACCGCTTGAGCCATTCCTCTAGTTCCTTTTTTGGAAAAGGGGTGGTGCTGGTTTTTG
The DNA here is from genome assembly GCF_000151885.1 of Dipodomys ordii. Classification (NCBI taxonomy): domain Eukaryota; kingdom Metazoa; phylum Chordata; class Mammalia; order Rodentia; family Heteromyidae; genus Dipodomys; species Dipodomys ordii. Next base: position 11,665,631 of record NW_012267236.1, read on the forward strand.
AGCTCATGGCTTCATGCTTAAGCCATGCCTCCAGCCCAAATGGTAAATTTGAGATTATCTTGGAAGAGAATCTTCTAGTCAAGGGGAACATTCAGGCAGAGAGGTCTGAGCAAATATTTTGCCTGGTGAGTTTGAAATATCCAGTTGGCAGTGTCAAAGTAACTGAGAGATGTTGGTAGAGAGAACATAGACATTGACCTGGGAACCCACAATTTTGACCTATTATCTGCTCTTCATAAAATGGCATTTATTTTTTTAAATAATTTTTGTGATTAAGTGATTACATAAAAAATTTCACAAATTTCACAGTGTTGTGAGATACGATACTTAGTAAAAGTCACAAACACAATATCCTAACTTTCATGAAGCAAATTGTCATTATTGTGGTCGATAAAGATTGTGAATTCTATGAGCTTTGACAATACAGCTATTTCTTCCACATTGGGTGGTATGTGCATTTCTCTCCTTTTGCTTATTTTTGAAAATTGTATATGTACAGGATCTTAGTCTGGTATTAAGGAGATTTAGATGAATTAATATGCAGTCATTGAATTTTAGAAACCTGAAATACGTCAGCAGTCATTGTGATAGCGAGAAATCATAAGCCAACTTCCGAGTGAACATTTTTATTAGTCACTCTTCCTTTTTGTGGCTCTCTCCATTTGTGGGGTTGTTTATGTTTTGCCTGTTTGATTTTGGCACTCTGGCAGATATTTGGAAACGATTCTCTGGCCCTTGTATGCTCACTCTCTCATTGCTCCTGTATATGTAGCATTACAGACTGATTGTCATTTAGTTTATTCAAGTGTAGCTTAGCCTTCTTCAGATAAGGATATTTTAATCCCCACATTTCTGAGGAAGAAAAAGAACTCTTGGTCTTGAATTTGAGTTTCAATTTCTTTTCTTACATGTAGAACTCCAGCAATAGTTATAGATCAAAGTATGATCAATTAGGTCCCAGTGCTGGTAGGCAGAAGTGTTTTGTCATATTATGTAAAGTGGTTTCTTCCTTTATATAAACATTTTCATGAGATCTTCTCTTACTTCAGCTCGAATGAAAGCAATTAATTTCTCCATATCTACATATACAAAATCCTAACATCAAACTCAGGCATAAGTTAACGTCTTCCTTTTGGTTCCATCAATGCATATGACCTGTGTCATTCCCAGTGGCAATGCAGGGGTTGATTAACAAATGTTAGTTTCTTGCTCATGGCAATAATGAAGTTAGGATGAACTTGATGAGGCACAACTTTTACTATTATATCTTTGCCCTGAAGAAAACTTGAAAATGCGGTGGTGAACTTTGCCATGTGTGAATTGGTTCTTCTTTAAAAATACCTTTGAGTCACTGAAGCATTACATGGCAAAAGGAGCTGTCAGTCTATAGAAACCATCTGTCTATTCAACTACTCTTCCACCCATTGAAGTTTCATTTTATAACTTGGCTTCCCAGATTCTTCTCACATTACAGGGTTTATTTTCTTCCTTGGGATGACTTTGTAGACCTTTAGATATTCCATGTGTAATTCAAAGTTCAGCTAAAATAATTTTAATATGATTTTTCTTATCCCTTAGCCAAAGTAGTTCTTTCTTTACTCCTTCCTTTCTCTCTCTTTCTCCTTCCTTCCTTCCTTCCTTCCTTCCTTCCTTCCTTCCTTCCTTTCTTTCTTTCTTTCTTTCTTTCTTTCTTTCTTTCTTTCTTTCTTTCTTTCTTCTTTCTTTCTTTCTTTCTTTCTTTCTTTCTTTCTTTCTTACTTTCTTTTCTTTCTTATTGTGAAAATACTGTACAGAGGGGCTACAATTACATGGTCAAGATAATGAGTACATTTCTTATCAAGCATTGTTGCCTCCTCCTTTGTTTCCCCTTCCTATCCCCCCCCCCCCTTCCCTCCACCCCCCGGCCAAAGTTGTAAAGTTCCTTTTTCTACATAACGACTTGTACATCTCGTTGTTGCAATGGGTCCAACTGTATCCCTCTTTAAATGATTTGTTTTTTCCCTTCCCCTCCACAAATTATAACAACATCAAATACAGTGAAAACAGGGGTTATATCGTGGGGGAAGGACATACAAATCAACAAAGAAATCATCTTATAAATATTTTAGAAACAGTGACAAGAAAGAAAAAAAATTTGAATCCTTATCTTTGGGTTCATTTTGCCTAACATCAACTTATCTGACCTTTTCTGCCTGTCTCAGATATATACTAGTTATTGCAAATAAGGGAAACTATGAGACCTATGTTTCTTTGGGCCTGGCTTACTTCACTTGATATAATTTTTTCCGAGTCTTTCCATTTCCTACCAAATGGGGCAATGTCATTCTTTCTGATGGAGGCATAGACTTCCATTTTGTATATATACCACATTTTCTTGTTCCATTCATCTACTGAGGGGCATCTGGGTTGGTTCCAGATCTTAGCTATGGTAAATAATGCTGCAATGAACATAGTTGTGCTGGTAGCTTTAATATGGTCTTGTTTGTGATCATTTGGGTAAATGACCAAAAGTAGGATTGCTGGGTCATAGGGGAGCTCTATGTGGAGTCTTTTGAGGAACCTCCATACTGCTTTCCAAAGTGGTTGAACAAGTTTACACTCCTACCAACAATGCAGTAGGGTTCCCTTCTGTCCACATCCCCTCCAGCATCTGTTGTTATTAGAGTTCTTGATTATAGCCATTCTAACTGGGGTGAGGTGTTATCTCAATGTTGTTTTGATTTACATTTCTTTTATGACTAAAGAGGTTGAGCATTTCTTCATGTGTCTATTGGCCATCCTTCTTTCCTCTTCAGAGAAGTTTCTCTTTAAGTCTTAGCCTACTTATTTATTGGGCAGTTATTTCTTTCAGGATTTGTTGTTGGGGGATTTAATTTTTTGAGTTCCCGGTATATTTTAGATATGAAACCCTTGTCTGTTGTATGGCTAGTGAAGATCTTCTCGAAATCCATGGGCTTTCTATTGATCTTGCTAGCTATGTCTTTTGCCTTGCAGAAACCCTGAAGCTTTCTTTCTTTCCTTCCTTCCTTCCTTCCTTCCTTCCTTCCTTCTTTCCTTCCTTCCTTCCTTCCTTCCTCCCTTCCTTCCTCCCTTCCTCCCTTCCTTCCTCCCTCCCTCCCTCTTTCTCTCTCTCTCTTTCTTTCTTCTTTTTCTGTTTTTTCCTCTCCCCTCTCCTCTCCCCTCCCCTCTCTTCCTCTCCCCTCCCCTGTCTTCCTTTCCCCTTCTCTCTCCTCCTCTCCCCTCCCCTCTCCTCTTCTCCCCTCCTCTCCCTTCCTCTCTCCTCCTCTCCCCTCCCCTCCCTCCTCTTCCCTCCCCTCCTTTCCCCTCCCCTTTCCTCTTCTCCCCTCCTATTCTGTCCTCTCTTTTCCTTATATATCCCAAATATGTGCATGTAAACATGATCAAATTCCCAACTCCTACTCCATATTGAAGTTCCTGATAGACATTTCCCTTTCTCTTTTCTTTTTGGTTATCTAGGACCTTTAACATTCTTTCTTTAGTAGCATTTATAAACACGTGAGTAACCATGAAAATCTGTTTCTGCATATGGAGGGGAAAATATGCCTGAAAAATAGTCCTTTCCTTCTCCCAATAGTCGAGTATGAGCACATGACTTAATTAGCTGACGACCCAGTCCTACCCAAACGTTTAGGTTGGATAATTTGCACCATTACAATTCAGGGCTCTTGAGAACTGATTTCAGCCATGGCAGTGACAAAAGCCATTATAATATTGGGGTACCCTCTAGTACCCAACAGTGACCTTCACATTGTCCCATCAAACCTTTTCCATGCTACAGACTTAACTTGGGTTCTGATGCCTGTTACATTTTCTGACACTGATTCTTGGCTGTCATGTTTTACTTGCAAACAACCTAGTACTCTTCTAATAAAACACTTTTAATTTCATGTCTGTTGTTTGCAGCCATGGACACTGACTGATGGAAAAAGGAATCTTGACTTTATTCAGATTTAATTACCATGTACGTAATATGCTGGTTATGATGTGTGTGAAAGCCAGTGGGAGATTGTCAGAACACATTATTTCATTAACTCAACTGTCGAGTTGAATCTTGGAGTGTGAAACACTGGGCCAGGCTCTAGAGTAGTCTTTCTCCCTATATGCTCCTGTTGGCTTGTGAATAGATTTTCCGCAGTCTAACTGTTAGCTTGTCATTTTATTTTTACTTCTTCAGGGAGGCTGGATCCGTTGTGTTGGTAATCTCAAGGCTGACAGTAAGTGCACTCTTAGCTTTTCCCCCCAAATTGGAGTCATCAAAAGGTTGAAAACACAGGAGGAGCATGCTAGAATAGATGGTTCATTTTTCTTGCAGAATGGATCCATTGGTTCTGTGAGATCTATGGACTCAGACACAGAAGAGAGAGAGAGAGAAAGAGAGAAAGAGAGAGAGAGAGAGAGAAAGAGAGAGAGAGAGAGAGAGAGAGGTACTAGGTGTTTTCTTCTTGTTAGTGTTTTTTTTTTGTCTGGATTTTGCCAAGCAATTTTCAGGCAAGAAAGAGCTCTTATCCCAAATATGGAAACCAAGAGTGCAGAGGATTAAACTTCTTATTCTTCCTCCTATAACCAAACTCTAGGTTTTTTTTTTTCTGTTACTAGTTCTTGAATTCAGGGCCTGGGTTCTGTCCTTTCACTTTTATGCTGAAGGTTAGCGCTCTGCCACTTAATCCACAGCTCCATTTCTGGCTTTTTCCCTCTGGTTAAATGGAGCTAAGAGTCTGCAATTCTCAGATCTCAGCCTCCTGATAGGATACTAAGATGAGCCACTGACACATGTCTCTAGGTAGCCTTGAGTCTAGGAAATGGCTTGACGTTCCATTACTCTGCTGGCCGTGAGAGAAAAAAAAAAGAGAGAGACAGAGACAGAAAGACACAGAGAGGAACACACACACACACACACACACACACACACACACACACAGAAACAATTCAGAGGGGCAGAGAGAATCGGAGAGAGAGAAAATACAGAGTGTGAGAAAGATAGAGACAGGAGACACAGAGAGGGTAGAGAGTAAGACAAAGAGAGACAGAGAAGAAAAAAGAGCCAGAGTCAGAGAGAGAGAGAGAGAGACAGACAGACAGACAGACAGACACACACACACACAGAGAGAGAGGGAGAGATAGAGACAGAGACAGTGAGGGAGAGTAAATGGGGCCAGAATTGAGAAGTCAGCCTGTCGAGCACGCCTCTGACAGCAAGTGATGGCTGCCACCCGGCCTAGAGGCTTGTCTTCGGCTTAGCAGCTGCCACAGATCCACGTGGTTAGACTTCTCTACCATGCCTGGGCAGCTGCCTATCAGGTTCGTACCACGTCCCCAGCTCCAGAAAGCTTTGTGCTTCTATCATGGGGAGTGAGGTAAGTATGTTTATCAATGGCCTGGCTTGGAATGAGGTCTTCTCCTTGTGGGAATGCACCAATCACTTCTCAGGACTGACCTTTTGCAGCAGTTCCTCTTGTAAATGATGTTTTGCTTTTCTTGGTTGCAGAGCCAAAACGAGAGCTTTCTTAATTAGGCCTGTGGTAGACGAGGTAGCAGTGGTCCTTTGTTGCCCCAATCCTCTCCACACCAGTGTTCTGAAGCATGATTTGGGAGTCAGAACTATGAGATGATCACACAGATGGAGAGATTTCCCTTGGGCTTCGTGACTGCAGCCGGTCAGGTGGATAGTGTGTGTTTTCTCTATGATACTTTGACCTCCTGTGATGCTCTTTCTCAGCGGAACCTGCCATACGTACATCAGCTGCTGCCAGCCATTTCCTCGAAAAATCCAATGGAAGCCTCATGTGTTCACACTACCCAGAATTCAACAAGGCATGAGGATACAGGTTGGCATTGCCACAAAGCTGGCATTTGTTCTCTTTTCTGAGTGGGTACAAACCATTCTCAAGAACATTTTGTACATGATTGTTGATTCATTTAGACTGGCATGGATGCGAGTGTTTTTGCTGAGCAAGATGAGAGGGCATTGCTGCTTTGCATCCTTTCTCCATCTCCTTTTGGCCGTGTCTGGGCCGGGAGAACATTAGCTCTTGAACTCATTAGCGATGCTTCTAGAGTTGTACCTATTAACTTGTTTTGAGGTCAACATGAAATGGCAACTGGAATGTAACAAAAAAAATCAACATAGAACAGATTTCTTTGTGATCAGGAAAAAAATACAATACTTAAAAGGGAGAAATCCACATTATACTATTGGCCCAACTTTGATATTTGTCTACTTCAATTTAGGGTTCACCACAACTCTTAGTTAACTAAACTCATTACATGTTGCAAGAGGTCCCTAAACTGTGTGATTCGTCATCTGCTTATGAATCTAGGTGTTGCAGGTAGTACATGGGAAATAAACCATCAGAGCCAGTCTGTGCCATTTGCAACCTAGAATAGTACCAACTGTAGTGTTTTTTGGCTAAAGTCAGTCCTCCACTCTCATAACAATACATGCTTTAAGTTTCAGGGAAGGACGAGTGATTATTGCTAGCAACAATTGTTTTGGCCTTTGGTCCTTTGTTAGTGTCAACAAAGCCTCATTAGGAAGGCTTCTCACGACCAATCAATTCATGGGGCTCTTCTGATACCACTCATTGTTTCTATAAAGATTTAGCCTAACTCATAGTGTGTGTGTGTGTGTGTGTGTGTGAGAGAGAGAGAGAGAGAGAGAGAGAGAGACAGACAGACAGACAGACAGACAGACAGACAGACAGAGACAGGGAGACAGAGAGACAGAGAATGAGAGAAAGGATGTCACTATGTCAGTATGTAGCCCAATCTATTTTCAAACCTGTGATCTTCCTGTTTCAGCCATTCAAGTGGGAATTGCAGGCATGTGCCACCATAAACAAGTCTACCCAGTACCATTAGCTCCTTTTTGCTGAATGTAATTATGTAAATGATCGCCTGATGCCCTGCATGGCAGCTTGTCCTTTAGAATCAGGATTGTACTATGGAGTATTTGCAGGGCTAGTTAGGGTATTTCCTAAAGACAGTAGGCATCATCAGAGGCTGATTTTAGCCAGGAAAATGAGAATTTTGGAAGGAGACCCTAGATATATTTTTGAAGTTGAAAGACTATCTTTTATTTCACCTCTTTAACTTTTTGGAATTCTGACTTTGAAATTCAGGAGGCAGCTCTTTGCTCTGGCCTCCTTGATTAGGATGGAGCATAGGTTCTAGAAGTGTTGGAAAGCAAGTTCCAGCCATTCAATACATCACCAAGTATGTGTAGTATAGGGATTTTGCTTATTAAATACCCCCTTAATATATCTTTTAAAATTGGGAAGCTTGGAAAAAGTATACCATTAATTTTATCAAATGTCCTTAGATTATGTGACAGTGTAATACATAATTACATAGTGTAGTAGTGTATTACATAATAGTGAATTACAGCCCACTGGAGGAGATTTTTTTTGTGTGCAGGACAAACCATCCTTCTTGACGTATTTGGTAGAACTTTTAGGAGTTAACTTCAAGAGATGATTACTCTGGAAGCCAGCAAGGGGAAACTGTTCTACAATCTTTTTTTTTGGGGGGGGGTGTTCAGTCGTGGGACCTGAACTCTGGGCCTGGGCACTGTCCCTCAGCTCTTCAGCTCAAGGCTAGTGCTCTACTGTTTGAGCCACAGTGCCACTTCCAACATTTTCTGCTTATGTGGTACTAAGGAATTGAACCCAGGACCTCATACATGGGAGGCAAGCACTCTACCACTGAGCCACCTTCCCAGCCCTCTACAATCTTTTTTTTTCAGAAATTATTCTTAGAAAGCTATCTCCTTGGTCTTCTTTTCATCATAGAAAGTAGATGCATTCTTATTTACAGAAGATATAGAAACTTAAAGAACGTAGGTGACTTTTTTGTATGGCTTTAGATTGATGTGTGTCCTAAGGAGTAAAGCATTCTGGCTATGATGATATTTTTCAGTCAACCAAAACAAAAGTCATTCTTGTAATATTTCCTGTGTCTCTTTTGACACTCAGTGGGTATTTGTTAAATTCAGTCTAATTTTATAGGTTTGATGATTTTTCTGATGTTAACCTTGGGAACCGCTCATGTGCGTGCATGTGTGTGTGTGTGTGTGTGTGTGTGTGTGTGTGCGCACGTGTGTGCGTTCACATGTTTGTGTGATATTTTGGCTTTTTAAAATATTGCACCTCTATGACTTTAATAGTTAAGTTCCTGACTTCTCTTCTTCAGCTGCTTCATTCTTCTTTTTTTCCCTTCTCTATTGAATGACAATGATCACAGTTACCAAGCATATTCATTCTTTGTGCTGGTTCTGGGATTCTTTTGCTTTCACTTTGATTTCTTGTACATAAATGGTCTTCTACCACATGACACATGCCTGCAGTTAGCTAATTTACTGGCTAATTGTAGATGGCGTCTTTCAGGGTTTTCTGTCTAGGTTGGTTTCAAATCTATATCCTTCAGGGCACAGCCTTGTTAGTAAATAAATTTACAGACATGAGGCACTGGTGGCACATTACCTTCCTTAGGCTAGCATATCACATCATTTTATCCTGTGTACATTGCACCTTTCTGAACATTTTTGTTTATGAATACACATACACATATATACTTTTGTGTCCACAATGTAACCCTGAAATTTAACAAAGGTCTAAAAAGAGAGTGGGAGAAGGGAAATTGATTTTGGCACCATGAATGCTTGTAGCTAGCTGGTGAATTTCTTGGAATCCTTGTTTATTTTTCTTTACCCCTAAATCAACTCAGCCAAGTCACTTTTCTCTTTGCCAATGTCAATTAGAATGTTACTCCTAACTGGTAGTGTATTAACAAATCTTCCTATCTTCCTGTGGTTAGCAAATTTGATGAACTCATTGTCAATTCCTTTATCTCAGCCATCAATAAGGATATTGAAGAGGTAATATAGATATTGAATGGTGCCATATTATAGGATAAAAACCTGAAAGTTTACAATAACAGTTTTCACCCAAGAAATCTTCTTTGAACACATATAATCTCTTTTAGAAACAACATATCAAGTTACAGAAATAACTTCTGATATTATAGTAGAGCCATCACCAACCAATTTCTTAATCTGTATACTCTTTAGGTACATACTTTGTTTTTATTCACCTTTCTCATGATAGTCTATTGTTCTTCATTGCCATTCTCCTTTAATGACTGGGTCTTGGTTTGGGCAACTTTGGATCCAGTCAGTATTAAAATGTCCATGATGTCTTATGATTCATACTCATGATTGTTCCCACTGCAACTTTTCCTTTTCTTCAGTTCATGCCATTTATTCTCTTCCTATAATAAAAAAAAATGCCCCTGCGATTCATTTAGAAGGCAGAACAGGATACTGTTTTGTATTACTTACAGGATACTATAAGTATTCTGAGGCTCTTTCTCCCCCAATGGCCAAGATAGGAGTACACTTTCATTACTTTAAGGCCTTAAAATGATTTCCTCTACCTGTGATGCACTTGCAGATTGAACACACTTACTTTATAGTTTTACTATAACAGTTTGCTGATGGGGTATATAAGAAGTGCTCAGAATATTTCTGAGGCAATAATTCTTCATTCTAAAATGTCAGGTAGTCAGCAGCCTGTGGCAAGGCCTCTCCTCAATTCTTCCCCTCTGTTTGGCCTCAGATTACCCCTGACTTGGAAATAAAATGCCAGCTCAGTTAATAATGTGACTGGTAAGGGAGACATAGAGTCATTTGTCTCCACAGAGTGAAACAAAGCCTGGCTCAACCCAAATAAACAGATGACTGTCCCTCTTCTACAAATGAACTTTCCCTCATCATTTCCCACTCAGGGACCTTCCAGTTTCTGTTTAATGGAAGCCACTCTTTTGAAATATAAATCAAAGGCGTTGATGGGAGGGAGGGAAGGAGAGGGAAAGAGGGAACAGCTAACACTAAGCAAAAGAAAAATGTACGTATCACCCAACGTGGAAGAAATAGTCATACTGCTGAAACTTGCAGAATTCACAAACTTTATAGACCAAGATAATGGCAATTTGCCTTGTGAAGGTTAAAATGTGTTTATAACTTTAAGTATATCTATCTTACAATACCATGAAATTTGTGAAATGTATGTAATCATTTAATCTCAATAAAAAATTTTTATAATTTTTAAATATAAATCACAGTTGGAAATCAAGTGAAAAATGTATATCCCCCTAGATGTAGAAATGGTACTTGCTTCTTCTCTAGTACAATGCTGGTCTAATCTATTACACATACTAGGCCATAATTTTCCTATAGCAAGTTATGGAACTATGGCTTTCCTATGTATGGAATTCTTATGTAAGTAGCCAAGATGTTTTACCTGTTGATATTAATACATGGAGAGCATAATTTTTCTTCTTCTTCTTCTTCTTCTCCTTCTCTCATCTAACTTCTTCTCTCATGCCATTGTCTTGAATTTCCTCTTCTGTGGTCATTGCTTCCTGGGGGAAACCTTCTTCATCCTCCACAGCTTCCTTCTCATGATTCTTGGATTGGTAACATATAGTATGTATTTATTCATGCATCTCTCAACAAATTCTAATTAGGTACTTACTCCATCAAGGATTGTATTAGGATCCATGGCACAATGTTGAGCAGAATTAAATGTGGGTCAATTCCCTTAGTACTTACAGACTGGTGAATAACAAAGATATTAAGGGCAAATAGCATAGAATTATGAACTAGGAACTATTTTAGATAGGGTGTTATTGAGAACTTATCTGATGATCTATACACAAAGTAATGGATGTTTTAAGAACATATTTGACACTCAGCCAAAAGTAAGATTTGAGTTGAAGTCAAAATATAAGCTAAGTAGTTTCATTAAGAAAAGAAGAGGAGAAAGGTGGAATGTTCTTACAATGGGAAGAAACACATTCATAAAGCTCCATGATGGAAAGCAAGTCAGTGTGATCCAGACAGCAGCTCATGTGTACTTTGACAAGACTCCAGTGGCAGTCAGAGATGTTGCACTGTGTCTTTGCAAAAAATATCAGGGTCGTATTCTCCATGAGCAATAGGACAACATTGAGAGCTTCGGGGTCTGTATAGGACCTTCCTTTATAAAATTTATATGGGACTAGTTGAGAAAAAAATTGTACATGATGAAGAGTCTTGGAGAAAGTTAGGCAACACTATTTAGGAAGTTATTGAAGTCATCTGGAGCAGAAATGTTAGTGACAAAGTCTAGTGATAGTGGTAGACACACAGAGGAATAGTTCAGAGGGTGAGGTGACTGATGTTCAACAGTGATTTTGGGACTGGGAATGCCCAGAACCGACCCAAGGTTTCTTTCTTGAGCAACTGGTAATAAAATGTGATGTTATTAGAAAGATTGAAAGAAAATCATATTGGAGAAGAGGGAAATAATAGATCTGATCTCAATGCTGTTGAGTTTAGAGTAGTTAGCAGGCATTGAACAGAATGTTGATACCTACATTGAGAGTTCTAAACTGGATTGGAGTTTTGGATTGGAAGTATCAATGTGGGACGCTCAGAGGTGCAAATGGTAATAGAAGCTCTGGATAGAGTACCGATTCTTAGGGAGAGTGTGAAGTGCTTGTAGGCCTAACTTAACCAGGCAGAATTATATCTTACTCTTCCTACGTTGCCCTTTATTATTCTCAGCACAAGCTTATGGTCCTTCTTTACCATGTAGTTAATATTTATAAGACACCATGCCAGTCCCTTTTGGTGATCTTTATTAAGTTGTCATAGTTTTCCTATAATATTACTGTGTTTCTTTCTATCTAACAAATACAGACATAGAATCTCAGAAGTCTGGAACAAATAGAAACAAGCAGAAAGTACCGAAGCTTCATTAGAAACCAATTTTTGTAACCTCAAACATGCACTCCTGCTTTTGAAAACCAACCAAACGAGATTCTTACTTGTTGATTGACTGATGCCTGATAACTCATTTTTGTCTGAGAATTAGTAAATGCTACTGATTTTTCCATTTTTCTCATCACTAACTGTGAAATAAGCCTTGTTCAGTATAGGTTCCACTCCAAACAAATTCCTAGCTTTGGAGTGGAGAATCATATAGAGTAGACCAGATACAATTATCTGGCCACTGTCATCAATAACATTTAACCTTGGGATGTAATACATTTTATAAGTATCCACAAATACTGGGCGTCTCTTTAGACTTCTTGGCACAATCCCAGGTAGCAGCCAAATACATTTGCAGTAATAAAAATTTCTATGGAAAGGAGAAAGCCCTGAAAGTTATATGTTCATCAACAGAAAGAAGAAAATATAGAGACTCAAGCATAACCTGGGCTTAGAGGTTTCCTACTAGGTGGAATTTGGTGATGCTAAAATTGGGAAAGATCTAGTACAACAGAGTCGATGGTCATCTTAATGAAAGGGAAAATAAATCCTTCCCTCCTCCCCTGGTACTTTGTGAATAGTTTCATAGAAAAGGTGAAATTCAATATTATTTAAAACATAGAAGGTAATTGAGAATAGCATTGAAATGAACATGGCAAAAGTAATCCAAGTTGTCAGCCAAATTACCAGGAACATGAATTCCTTTCCAGTCTATTAATGAGGAGGTATGATGGCATAACACAGAACACTTATGTACATTTCTCAAGGCCTTGCAGAAGCAAAGACCAAATTGTTCCTCTATCCTTTCCAGATATTCCTGTGGGACCTGATAGTAGAGAACTTGTTTCAATGAAGTTGAAGTTCAATCATTTTTCCCCCTATACTTTTTCTTGGACCAGTCCTGTGGTGAAAAAGAACACAAAGTACATATGCAAGATTTTTGTAAGTCTACTTAATGGACAAGATAGAATACTCTATAATTAATTAATTAATTAGACCGCATATTAAGTAATGAATTATTCACTCATGAATAAGTACGCTATCTCCCAAATCAATTATTGAACCTTCAATAAGCAGGACACAGATAACAATCTCCAGATTAAGGCCCTGGCATTCTTATTCATCTGTAGGTTATCCTCAGTGTGTGCATGACAAGAAACATTTGCCAAAAAGACAAAGATGCTGTGTATTGTGAGTGAAGGCCTATTGACAGGTACTATAATGCAAACGTAAGAGTGTGTAAGGTGTGTTTGATTTGTCCCTGTGTTAGCAGATGCCTCTTTCCTACTTTGCCAGTTCTTCCCCTTAAAGTTTCAGTCTAGAGTGAATTATATCCCCGATGTACTCTTTCAGTAATCAGAACTGTGCAGTTTATTACTTCAAAGCTGATTCTGAAAAAGCCAAACAAATATGAGTAGTTACTATCCTCTGGTTATCCATCAGTATCTTTTCTCACTCATGGTGGGTGCAGTACCACTTGAGCCACAGCTCCACTACTCATCACTAACTTTTGTTACAGTGATTATGAAGAAATAGATGGACCTGGAGAAAAATTATGTAAATGAAGTAAGTCAGACCCAGAGAGACAAAGAATGTATTTTTTCTCTCATATATTCCTAAGTATACAAGTGTTCCTAAGTGTTCAAGTAGCTCCTAAGTATATAAGTAAACACATATGGGGTCATAGGCATGTGCACACAAATGTATTAACTAAGTATGGTATGTATGAGAGAGAATTCATATGGTGTAACTCCTTAGAAAAATGGATGCACTATCCAACAGAATGGATACCAAAAAGCTGCTACTTGAGATGGGGATGGGCTTATAGTAAATGATAAATGAATAAAGAGAGGAAGGGAAAGAATGCAATCACAATATTCAGTGCATAGCATATACTAGGAAACTAGGGAAAACTGTGGGGCATGAGGTTGAGGGGGTGGAGGAGATTGATGGAAGAATATTGGTCGAGATGCATTGTATTTATAAACTGACATATTGAATGGTAACCTCTTTGGACAACTACTTAAAGATCATAAAAATAGATAAATAATTAAAAACAATGATGACAGAGAGTAAACAATATTGCTGTGGTAGTGGTGCTATGCTGTGCACATTGTTTTAGGTAAAAACTGTAGATTATCAATTTCAGGCAGCACCTTACAGAGAGTCTGGTGTAACACTCTTGTATTTATAATGATGAGAAATCAGTGCCTTCCTTCAAAATATTTATCCGTTTGGACAGTGTCTTAGTCCAATTTCTGTTGCTGAAATACAGACCTAGTAATTTATAGGGAACATTAATTTGTTTCTTAAAGGTCTGGTGGCTTCGAGGTCTAAGGGCTTGGTGCTGGCATCAATTCAGTATAGGGTGAGTTCCTTCTCAATGTATTAAAACATGGTAGTGTATATCATGAGCAAGACAGAACAAGAAATCCAGGAGGAGTCTACTTTTATAATAAAGCCATACCCCCCAATAACCTATTAGTCCATTCACCCATAAGAGGAATCATCCATTTTGGAGGACTATCTTCATGACCCAATCACCTCTCTCAAATATCCCACTCAACTGTACCACGTGGGGACCAAGTTTCCAAGGTATGGATTTTGAGGGGATGTATTCGGGCCACAATAGCCAGTATTAAATTTGGGTTTACAAAGTCCTATCTTCTCTTATTCTTGGTTCCCTCTATTCTCATACTTCTATTTTATTATGTTTATATGAAACCTCCTGGCACCTCTCATCTGTTCAAGGGAGTATCGGTTGCACTAGTGAGATCAGAGGACACACAGTTACTACAGTAGGAGTGGAGATACAAAATACTGGGGAGATAACAAAAATGATAGGGATAAGCAGAGCCAAAGACAGAGTGTGGAGCCAATGGCCTGAAAACCAATCCTGATAGTTCAGAGCCAAGGAGACAGAGCCAACATCTAAGAGGCTAGGGAATGGTAATAAGATTAATAGATAATATACAAGACAAAGCTAACCTGGGAAATAGCTTGGCAAACGATTGTTGTCTGAAGCTAGCTTTTGTTTCCCAGCTGCTAGGCAGAAGAGGAGGCCAACTCATTTAAAGGGCCAGGTATGGCACAGATAAGATGAGTAAGAAGCTCATACATGGCATTGAAGCATGCTATCTTTATATTTCTTCTTGAATCAAAGGCAATACAATGGGCTAGTAAAAGCAGCGTAGGATTTGGAGTGCAGTATGGATTAAACCTCAGCTGCTTGGCTTACTGGATACAGAGAATGGCTTCTCCTTCCATTCTAATTACCAAAGCAAGCATGGTGACTGGACATTGACATTGGTGAGGACTCTGGGCATGGAAGAGAGTAACCTGCCTTTCTCCCTGCTCTCCCCCTTCACTGTGCCCTCCCTGCTCTCCCCCTTCACTGTGCCCTCCCTGCTCTCCCCCTTCACTGTGTCCTCCCTGCTCTCCCCCCTTCACTGTGCCCTCCGTCTTTATTGTAAGAGCTCTTGGTTCTTCTAGATCCTAAATCCAATGGGAAGAAACTCAAGAAAGCATGGGCTCCCCGTAAATCCCCAAGAACCTCTCATGGGGTATGTGGTTTACAAAGAGTACTGGAAAAGATGCCTGGCAAATGTGCCAGCACCAACACTACTCCTTGTGATGAGAGCAAATTATACCCTTCTCTAATGACAAAAGACAACCTCATCAGAGATCCTAATGGTATTCTTAACAATCACAGCGTGTCCATACAGCAGTCCTGCTTTTAGCTGGACTATTAGACCAAATTATATTCACAGAGTTAATCGTGTTTGGATGCATAACAGAAAATGAAAAGGATAAGCAAAAGAATGAGTGTGCATCTTTATTTGCATCTGTAAAAGGTCTGAGAAAAATATATGTCCTTATCTACATATGATAGGTGTATATTGTATAGAATATTGAGCTTGATTACAAACGTATGCTTCTGTGACCTTTTTTAAGTAAATGATTGGGTTTTTGTAGACCAGAGGTTAGAGATCCTGGTTGCTCCTAAGGCAGCAAAGCAGATGGTGCATTAATAATGGTGATATTAGGAGGATCGGCTTCCCAATTCCAGTGTATTCATTAATACACTTTAGACAGTTTAATTGCTTCCTGAAACACTAATTGAAAGAGGTTCATTTGCAAATGCCTAGGTTCTAATAATATAAATCTGGCACAATGCCACAAAAGCCCCTTAAATACCATTATAAGATGAATTGTGGCATTTAACTAAAGACAGCTAGATTTAAAAAATAATATCGCTACGGTGAAGTCTAAATGTATAAAAATGTTTTTTTTTTCCCAGAGTGAAGAAAAGCAAAGACAGTAAGTGCCGAATCTTTCCAGTATTGGGGCTTATGAAATCCTCACCCACGTCATGCAAGTGAGCCCTGGGATTGTGAACATCTGTTGTACCTTGTGACTTCAGCAGCACCAAGCAGAATGTTCTCGTTTACATAAACTCATTTCCTCGAGGAATAGCTGTGGAATCTGTTATTTCAAGAGAATATGTGACTAAACATTGTTACGCCTTGGAAGGAAGGATTTTTTTTCCCCCTTAGAATCATTCTGCCTACTGACCTTCCTTAAATTGTATTTCACGCCTTTATAGGTATATTGATTCTATACACACTTCCCCAGTATTTACCAAACAAAAACTGGTGAGCAGTTAGGAGAAGAATACCTAAAGAGATTGCTTTGATGTGAAAAAATAAAAAAGAACACAAATGATTGATCAGCACCTAAATTGGAGCAATTCTCAGTTGGTTTTGGTGGAGTAATTTCTTGAATGCTGACATGAGTGTTGATGGATTACTTACTGGCTGATGATGCAGTTTGAACTTGTGATGAGAAAAACAGCAGTCAGAGGGGGTGAAATCAGACACCATAAGTGGGACCAATCATGGCTTCCTTAACTTATTATGTAGAGCAGGAGCAACATACTTTATATCAATTGTTGTTGTATTAACTACCCAAGAGCCACGCTCAAGTTCATGACAGGAATTGTTCAGGGGAATATTAGGGGAAGGACAAGTGAGACCCAAGTCCAATTTCAAGGCACAGTTGGTACTGGCTGAGCTGTGGAATTAGGAGGCCAACTCATTCCTTCTAAGCAGATAAGTGCCATGAATAGGAGAGGAGAATGGACTCCTAGAGCCTTTGTGGTAAGCCAAGAAAGGGGGTTTGGCATCCAGAGCTACTGCATTCTTTTAGGAAGAAAAATGTTTCTTTGAGAAAATAAAGGGACATTCATTACTTTGCAATGATCTCCCAGTCCTTTTGCTTATAATTGTTATTTCTGACTTTCTTTATTTTATTTTTAAAGTTTTATAGTAAAGGTGAGGTATAGAGGGGTTACAGTTACCTAAGTCAGGTAGTAAGCGCATTTCTTTTTGAACAGTGTCACCCCTTTCCCTCATTTTCTCCCAGGTTTTCTTTCCCTCCTGACCACCCTCCCCTCAAGTTGTATGATTCACTTCCAACATAGTGTCTAGGGAGTATCACTGAGCTCACCCTTGTGTAACTCTTTGTTGGTATGTGGAGGTTTTGAATCCTTCCTGTGCTTCATCAGGATCTAGGTAGACATGTGCACAATTGTAGCCATAGGCATCAATCTCCAAGGGTGCTTTTGAGCTTATTGTACCTGGAATGTCACTTATAAATTTAAGTTATTCCTCTTTTTGTTTAGAAAAAAACTATTTTTCACTTAAACTAATTTAAATATAAATAATAAGAATAAGAATTATCTTATCTCTTCACTGCTCAGTCTATCAGTCCTAAACTCCTTGAAGAGGGAGATTACGACTTCAATCAGATGTTAATACCATGTTTATCACAGAAGCAGTTACTACAAAATAATATTATATACTCCCTGTCCTTTTTCTCATTTCTCTTCTTCTTCCCTTTTTATCCCAAGAAGCAGTTACAAGTAGAAACTCAGTAAACTGGGGTCGAATTATAATGAAGCAAAATGGAGATAATTCTTTATTAGGAATTGAAAGAAATTGGCTAACCATCTTCATTCTACTCCCATTTCCTTTGATTTGGATACACCTTCTCACTTTCCCACACATGCACAAGCCCTAGGCTAACCTCAAAAACAAGGTGCATCTCTTCCATAAACCAGCTCTTCACCCTCCTTTCTGTCCCTGACTTTGAACTCAGAAAACTTGAGTGTCATGTTCACTGTCTCTTTCACAGACTTGGATCTGACTGGCCACTATTGTTTTGCCTGTCTGATCAGCACCTAGTTGACTTTTTTGTCATCTGCTTTATCTCTTCTTCATCTACCCTTCATACTTTTTCTCTCTAGTAAATTTCTGAATTTGAATGACTGCATCAGACCTCACAACCCCTGAGATGAGGGGTGGGCACTCTGAAAAGATCACCTGTCTCAGCTGCCCAAACCTTTCTTTGTCATATGGTTCTGATCCTCACTCCCATTGAGGTGATTCTCTTCTGTAAGCCTCAAATGAGACTTTTGAATTATTCTATTGTATCATAAACACACACACACACACACACACACACACTGTAATTTCTTCATCTCTCTATTGGTTGGCTCTTGAAGGCATAGCCCTTTCTTTATTTCTTTTTTTTGTATTGTGAAAATACTGTACAGAGGGGTTACAATTATGGGCAAGATAATGAGTACATTTCTTATCAAGCATTATAGCCTCCTCCTTTGTTTCCTCTTCCCATCCCTTCCCATTCTCCCCCTCTCCCTCCACCGAATCCTCCTACCCTTCTCTCCCCCACCAACAAAGTTGTAAAGTTCATTTTTTGACATAATCACTTGTACATCTCATTGTTGCAATGGATCCACATGTATCCCCTTTTTAACAATTTGTTTTTTCCCTTCTCCTTCACAAATTATACCAACATCAAATACAGTGAAAGCAGGGCTTATATGGTGGGGGAGGGACATACAAAGCAACAAAGAATTAATCTTATAAATATGTTACAAACAATCGCATGAAAGAAAAAAATTTGAATACATATCTTAGGGTTCATTTCCCTAACATCAACTTATCTAACCTTTACTGCTTGACTCAGACATATACTAGTTATTGCAAATAAGGGAAACCATGGGACCTATGTTTCTTTGGGCCTGGGTTACTTCACTTAATATAATTTTTTCCAAGTCTTTCCACTTCTTTCTTTATTTCTGTATATCCTATTTTCACTTGCCAAAAGATTGGCATGTAATAGGTACTCAATAAATTACTGTTAACTACGACTGAATATAGCAGTGAAATAAAGTTTTGTGTATGCTTTGTTGTTTGGAGAGGGAAAAACAAAAAGTAAAAGAACCATGTGCTGTTAGAGGAGTGAAAAGCCTGACAGATAATGAATATATTGCCCAATATTTGAGTATTATTTTTAATCCAATAATATGTACGATAAAAGCAGACCATTTATATCTTAGGTCTGGCCCAGACTATAATACTTTCTTTTTGTATCTAGATAGTATAGAAATAAAAATACATACATGTATATGTATTTATTTCTGCTTTGAAATCTGGGGATGCACCTTGAAACATAATGGCACATTTTTAAATTGTGTGTGTGTGTGTGTGTGTGTGTGTGTGTGTACCAAAGCCAGGGCTTGAACTCAGAGCCTCATGCTCTTGCTCAGCTATTTTGCTCATGGCTAGTGCTTTACCACTTGAGGCATACATTTTTTGCTAGTTAACCAGAGACAGTGTCTCACAGAGTATTGTTTCTAGCCTGGCTTTGAATTACAATCCTCAGATCTCTGCCTCCTGAGTAATTACGATTACACAGGCATGAACCACTGGCACTTGGCACAATAACACATTTTAATGCATATAAAAATCTATTCAGGAAGACATCGATGTTCTTTTGCCAACTTGCTATATCCTATCAGATCAGAGTTTAAAAGTCTCAGATTACCTTATTTAGGACAATGCAGCTTTTAATAAAACCTGGTCACATGGATGATATATTGTTTTCTAAGGAATACTTCACCTGATAATCTTAAATAAGCACTCTGAGAAAAAATGTTGGAGAACTAAATTCTACACAAGGGAAACAATAAGATTAACTGCTATGATGCAAAGACAGAAAAAGCAGAAGGTAGATTTTGAGTTAATTTTTGACTCTTGGCATGCTACTGTACTGAAGAATTACCTATTCTGAGATTGCCACTTACATTTGGCAATTGATAAAATAGATACAAATTATAAGGAAGCATGGAAACAGGGGTAGGATTCAAGGGACCTACCATAAAGCCAAATGTCCTTTATGGCGGGGAATCTGGGGTTTTGTGGCAATCTAAAATGCCATCTCTGTAGGAATAACTTGCTGCTTTTCAATATTTAAATGTCTCTGAGTTTTGAAGTCAATATTTTTAAAGTAATTTATTTTATTGTTATTATAGAGGTGATGGGCAGAGAGTTTACAATTACATGATCAGGTAATGAGTACATTTCCTTTCGTACAGTGTCTTCTGTTCCCTCACTCTCTTTCAGGCCCACCCACCCATCTCCACCCATGATTTGTAGAATTCACTTTCTGCACTTTTCCACTCTTTGTCCCTTGAGTTCTGTACTCTCCCCCCAACCCACCTGAAGAGGCACAAAGGCATTGTGCCTTGTGTTTCTCTCTTAAGAGTGTCTTGGTCTTACTGTATGTGTAGCTAGAATCCTGTATCATTGATCATATTCCAATGTGTTTTAGATCTAATTTCTACATATCAGAAAAAACATATACTACTTGCCTCTCTAAGCTTGACTTATCTCACTCAACATGATTAGTTCTAGTTCCATCCATCTTGCTGTGAATGGCATTAAAAAAAATATCTCTAATGGCTGTGTAAAATTCCATTGTGTCTAGGTACTCCATGATTTTGGATTCACTTGTCTGTGGCGGGGTGTCTGGGCTGTTTCAATATCTTGGCTCTTATGGACAGTGCATCAATGAACATGAATGTGCTGGTGTGTTTATCATATCCTGGCTTATGGTGTTCAGGGTAGATACCCAGGAGTGATTCGGCTGGGTTGTAGGGAAGGTCTATGTTTGGATTTTTGAGGAATGTCCAAACTGCTGTCCAGCGTGGTTGTAGTAGATTGCATCCCCACCAACAGTGCATGATTGTTCCTTTTTCCCAACATCCCCACCAACATTTGTTGTTAGAATCCACAAAGTTGGTCAGTTGTACTGGGGTGAAATGGAATCTCAGGGTTGTTTTGACTTCCATTTCCTTTATGGCCAGGGATGAGGAGCATTTTCTCATGTATTCCTTCACCATTCTGATCTCTTCTTCTGAGAAGTCTTTCTTAGCTCCCTTAGTTGGTGTTGGGAAACTGGGCATTTCATATGCAGAAAACTAAAAGTGGATCCCTGTCAGCATGCACTAATATCAATTCAAAGAGGATCAAAGACTTCAATGTCAGACCTGAAACTTTGACACTACTGCAAGAGAAAGTAGTAGAAACATTAGAACTTACAGGTATGGGTAGACACTTCTTCAAAAGAGTCCCAGAGCCACAACAGATAGGAAAGAGACTTGGCAAGTGGGACTGCATCAAAACAAAAAGGATTTGATAGCTAAGGACATAATTACTAAACCAGAAAGATGGCCAACAGACTGGAAGAAGATCTTTACCAGCAACATACAAGACAAAGGCCTAATATTTAGTATATATAAGGAGCTATCCCTTCCAAACCCAATAAACCAATTATATATATATATATATATATATATATATATATATATATATATATAATCACTATTCTTCAATATGTCTCTCATTATTTACTGCATAGAATTCTAATTGCACATAGACCATTGGCCTGAGGATTTTCATTAACATTTGGACCAAATCAAGTGATACATTTGAGTTTTAATCAAGATAAAAATTATTCATAAAACAAAGAAAATTATGTCTGATATCATTAATAATTGTCAAATTATAATAATTTTGCTGATAGAAAATTTCTAAATTTAGTTGCCTTCATTAATATAGATATGACTATTATTATTATTATTTCTCAAAACCATCCCTTTTTCCTTCTCCCTTTTCCCTTCCTTTTTCTCTCCCTCCTTCCTCTCTCCTTCCCTCTATGCCTACTTCTCTCCTACTCCCTCTCTCTCTCCCTCCCTCTCAGGCAGTGCAAATCACTAAAATCTACAGTAAATAGCTTCATCTCTACTTGTTTGCATTTTTCTTTGTACAAATCTTGCAAGAATTAGCCTTGCAAATCAAATATCACAATTGAGAAGGAAAGGAGGCATGTTTTGACTGGAAACAAGATTAGTTCTAAGGACTGCAATTGAAACTGTGTAAGGAAAGTTCATTAAAGAAAGTTCAAGTAAGCTTCTGTTAGGGGACACTTATGACTCTTTATAAATCTTATCAAATTTCACAGTAACCACTTCAGAATGTCTCAGATAGGGGTCATTTGTCATCTTTAATCTGCCTACATTTCTTAATTCCATTTTTATTTTTGAGAAGTGTTCCACATTTTTAATTCTTCATGGAAAGCCTCGTTCTAGAATGTAACGGAAATCAGAAGATCTCTTCCTATTCCCCTTATATTAATTTGCAATTTCAGTAAATAGACTCTACCAAATTGGTTGCTTCTGCCCTAAAGATACAGAGATGCAAAGAGAGTTTAAAATTCAGTCTTCAAAATCAGGAATCTGAAATGAGAATATAAAAGAGGCTAGTGGAAGAGGGTGGATAAACGAAAAATGGAATGGGTACAATGAGCAGTATGTGTGTGGTAAATAAAGTAGGAAATGTCAAATGAATCGTGGGGGGGAATGATGGAAGAGATGGAAGAGGTGATTCTGATCAAGAAGCACTGGACACTTTGACATTATAAATTAAAACCTGTTTGTAAAGCTTTAGAAGTTTAGAAGTCATATATATATATATATATATATGATACAAATGTATATACACATACATACATACACCTTGGGAGTGACATCTAGAGATTCTAGACACATTTTTATATGTATTAATCTTAGTTCTTATTCCTCTTTATGCTCTCTTAATTGATCAAAGAATTGATTATAAAGGTGTTAAACAAGATCTCAAAGACTACTGTTGGTCTATTTACATTAATTAGGGTAGTTCTCTCCTGTATGTGCTTCTATTGATTTGTATGACATGTGGAATAAGCATATATGGTCCTAAATATGTAATGTGCTTTAAATAAGAAAATATCTATTAAGGTTTCATGCATAAAATTGCTTTTATTAATTGTCTCTACATGAAAATGGTGGAGTGAACTAAGCACTCACAAAAGTTTCACTATTCCTTTCTCCTCTCACAGCCAATGCACAAAATCTATGTGAGTTTATTGGAGTTAAACTTTATAAAAAGTACAATTTGTGCCATTTGATATTTTGGTACATTGAATTATCACTTGACATTATTATCTAATCTGGGTTATGTTTAAAAGTCAAAGTCATTAAATATTTTAAGTTTCCTCTGAGGTTTGTCTTTTCTTATTAGGACTGAGGCATGTAGGAAATGCATATCTGAAAGAAATTGGTAATGAATTTGCCAAATCTCATGTGCAAAAAGGGTCAACTTCCTGTGCAAGACAGAAAAAAAACCCTCTAGTTCCTGTCAAGATGAACTAAAGAGAACTTGATTCTAAGTTTGAAAGTTTCAAGGAGACTTAGAGGTCAACTCTAAAATGTTAAGAGAAAAGCTCTTCCATTTCTCTTTGTTTTCTCCACCTCTCTACCACACTCAGGAAAAATATGAAGGTGGGGGAAGGGGAGAATCGGCTGGCAGGTCCTGTCAGGGGTGTCAAGGACAAATCTCGAAAGGTGCATCAGTTTCAACTTTTGCTGTTAGAAATCTTGCTTTCTTGTAGGTGATATGTCTCCTACTCACAGGGGAAAAAAACGTCAGACTGGGTTACAAGAAAACAGTGCTCCCCATCTGCCTGCTGGGGACTCTGTCTTTGATGGCAATGAAACCAGCCCTCCAAAAAGTGGCTTAGCTGCTAGACAGACTGCTTACACAACAGTGTGGACGGATATAGCTCAAGGAACATGTGTTTCCGTATCTGCTCTGTGAAGAGATTTAAAGATTTATTTTCTCTCTTTCTCTCTTTCTTAGACTTCTTTCTATTTCTTGAAAGCTACGGGTATTTGGCTATACCTCATGCCTCTTTCAAAAGTAAAATGTAGTCCTAAGAAGAATTTGGATAACAACAAGAGCATCTGAATTTCTACATGGCTTCCAGTAACTGGCTTGACAGCTTTAGACAGACATATTGATTAATAATTATGTCTCTGGCAGTAAGTATCCCCAGTAAGCCATTCTCCGTTTTATTATAGTGTAAATATGTAATCTGCATAAAATTAAAGCTGTTATGTGCTTGAAACATTGCCTGCTCAAGAGACGCTTGTTCTAAAGAACAGCCATGGCTCAAGTTGCTAACTCTTTGTAACAATTCAATATTAATTTTTCTACTCACCATTTCAAAACTGTAGTCTCTTTGTCATGATCTCTTCTGAACTCTTCTTTTATTTTCCTCTTCTGAACTATTTTTTTCTCCATCTTTTCAGGGCTGCAAATGATCTTGAGAGTGAACAATCTGTGTTCATGTCACCACCTCTGCTGAAAACCGAACTGATAAATTATGAATTTGTGGTCTCGTTTCACACCATACTAGCCCAGGCTAAAGTGCTCCCGAAAGAAATGTCAGTTTTCATCTAAATGCACTGAGCAGTAAATGTCTTCTCCCTGGAGCATGCCCTATTTGTTGAAGAGAGACACAGAAATTTCAGAGTTCACATGTAGCATTTAAGCATCACCCAGCTGGCTTAAAAATTAGTACATTTGGAATAATTAATGGTTGACTGGAGACATTCTGCTGTTAAGTGTAGCTCAAAATATTCTTCTCCCAGAGAACGTAAGAAAATCTCCCTAAACTCCTAAAAGATGAATGCTTCGAAGACAATCTAAAAACAACAGGATTCCAAAGCAGGGCGACACAGAGTTTTAAAAAGAGATCCAAAATTTCCTGTTTCATGGTAAACGCTCCTATATTGTGAGGAATAAAAAGGTGAAACATATAGATGATCTTGTACATAGCACATGCTTAACACATTTATTACATTTTTTCCCTCTAGTTCTAGTAGCTTTTATCATACATTGGAGTACTCAGTAACTGACAATTTTAGGGTACAGATTATGGGTAGATTATGTAGATTGTGGCTATCCTAGAGAATGATGTGTCATTTGTAGATTGCAAGAGAAGACTTGCTTCTATATGTCTCAGAACCCTAAAGAAAGAAATAGTCTTCCTTTTTTTCTCAAAGATGTGTAGAAAACTTTTTATCCACACATACTGATTCTTAAATACTGTCATGGCACTTCATATGCAGAACGTACTTACTGCATATTTAAAGAATGCATGAGAAAACATGAGACATAGTATACGAGTCAGGACTTTGTTAAGATCTATGCTGCTCATGTGAAGCAAAAAAAAATCCATACCACCTTGTAGGCTTCAGAAATATTTTCAATGATCCTTCCTTCTTTGACTATAAAACATCATAGTGTAAATAAAACAGAGTGCAAGTGACTGGAGTTCTGATCTTAGCTGGTGCATCTTTGGTTTAACTTGAATATTTTCATGAAGAACAGATATTGAGAGTAAAAAGGGAAAAACAACCAAAGTCACGTTGGTTATGCTGAGACAAGGTTAGAATTTCTATGTAAGTATCTGCTCTTGATGGTATCATCCATTTATTTTATCCTCATTACTTTTCTTTTTTTCTTTTTGTTGGTTGTGGGGCTTGAACTCTGGGCCTGGGCGCTGTCCCTGAGCTCTTCAGCTCAATGTGAGTGCTCTACTGCTGGAGTCATAGTGCCACTTCCAATTTTCTGGTGGTTCATTGGGGATCAGAGTCTCACAGACTTTCCTGCCCAGGCTGGCTTTGAACTGTGATCCTCAGATCCCAGCCTCCTGAGTAGCTAGGATTACAGGCATGCACCACTGGTGCCTGGTATCATTTTTCTTAATATTTGTTGAGTACCTTGCATGGACCAGACATTTTTGTAAATGGTTAGCTGTAACACTGAACAAAATTGACATTTCTGCCTGCAAATAGTTTTTATTCTAGGAAGAAGAGAAGAAAGATATTATGTAAACAATTAATGCATACATAGCATGTTGAATAATAAAAAGTATTGCATAGAACCACAGAATAGAAGGGGCAATGGAAAGAGAGCATTAGAGAGGGGATGAGTTATTAGATGGGAGACATTTCTACTAAGCCAGTGTTTGAGTGAAGGAAGTGAGAGTAGGAGTGTGAGCTACTTGGCTGGCCATCCAGAGTTCAGCGTTTGGGACAGGTCAGATTTAAAGGCCAATCAGTTACAGGTGGACATGATTAAATAAACATCACTCTAAACCTTCACTCGGTGCGACCAGAGGAAGATACCCTTAGGAGTGGATCACAAGAGGTCAGTATCTATGTGCATACAATCATATAAAATGATCCTTATCAAAATGAACTCCAAGAAATGGAAACAATCTGTTTTATTATGGTACTGTTTATGGTTCATTTTTTCTGTCCTCCCCCTTTTGTCACTGTTTTTGATTTCTGTACTCTTCATCTTGTGTGTAAGTTTATCTGATTTGGAGAGGGGAAGGGGAAGCACAGAAACAATGGGACAAAAGATGAACTAATTCAGCAGTGATATTCACTAGACACTATGTAGGAAATGAACTATAAAACTTGAGGGGGTCAGGAGGGAAAATTCTGGGAGAAAATGAGGGAAGGAAGGAGAGACATTGTTAAAAAGAAATGTACTCATTACTGGACCTATGTAAAAACAAACAAATAAATAAATGGCCAGTAAGAGAATCACATAAATATGTGAACGTTTCAGTTTGGCAACCGCCTGACCTGAGGTCTGTAGTTCAGATACATCCTTAGGATGTATACATCTGTAGTTGAGATATATCCTCAGGAATTACCTGCTCTAAGCACTGAGAGTCATAGGATTAAATGGGTTCACAGAAAAGAGAGGAGGGATAGAAAAGACAAGGCTCAATTTGAGGAACTCCAAATGCAGAGGCTGGGGATGGAAGAAAAAAATAAAACCAAATTCTCTCAGGAGCAGCAGTAATTGAGATGAGAAAATCAAGGGAAAATTGTTTCTCAAACAGAGCAAAAGAGATTCTAACATCTAACAACCTACTACCTACTAGGTTAAATTTTGGGTTAATATCTAATAGCTACTGGATTGCCACCTAATATACTTTTGTGTTAATAGCCTTGAAACTTAAAGTTTGGGAATTAGTTTGGCTAGTGCTCTACCGCTTTAGCCACAGTGCCACTTACAGTTTTCTAGTGGTTTATTGGAGATAAGAGTTAATACTACTCCGTGAGAGACATTTCCATCATCTTGAATGGAAATTCAAATGTTTGTATGTGGAAATTATGCAAGAATGACTGAAAAGACAGTGAGCGTTCACTCTCATTTCTGAATGGCTATGCCTTCTCCCTGACAAAGCTTGGCTTGAGCAATTTAATCCCTACCTATGTTTCAACCTTAGCAGACATTGAAAACAGCAGGCTCACTCTCCCCCACCTCCTCTTCTGCCTCTTCACCCCTGCCGAAGCTGGTAACATTAGTTTGTCCAACTAAGCTTTTTCTTGGGGCTATTTCTCAGGACAGCATCTTGTCAGCTCACACACACACACACACACACACACACACACACACACACACACACACACAAATCTTATGGGTGAGAAAAGAAAGCAAACAGAGTATGAGAGCATTACCTGCTTCCGGAGAAAAATCCAGTAACTAATTCAATCCATCAGGAGCCTGTTCTGGTTACGAGAGTATGACTACCAGATGGGTTAAATAGAAAACAGAAGAGAAATGTAACAATGTGAGAAAAACATTAACTTAAATTAAATCACCTATTATGGGACATTGAACTATATATGTATGAAAAAATGTAGGAAAAGTCATTTAGGAAATGTGGAAAATGTTCCAATTTCTTTGCTATAATTTCCATATTTTCCTAATGTTCCTCATATTAGTGTAATGGATTTTCTAACAGCAAAGTAAACTTTATTGAACACAGTAGACGTGGAAGCCTTTATAAATTTATTTTTCTTTAATATTTAATAGAGGCAAAAGAATAGTGCCTATTCCTACTTACCCTTCCATGAAGTTTACACCCTATTTATGAACTTCCACTTCAGCTATGCTAATGCTGTGACAGTCAGCAGCGACTACCTGCTATCATAGAGGATTGCCCGGGGTGCTGCCTTCTCGAGCTGCTGTTTTATTAATGATCTTGAACCTGAAATGCAAAGGAATAAAGAAGTGTTAAAAAATAAAGACTTAGTGATGTGCTCCCAAGATTTGCCAAGAAAAATCAGCCTCATGAGGAAGGGACGGGAATGGGGCGGCAGATGAGGGACCAAGTTTTCTGCTTCCTGAGCCTTTGACCTCTGTGGTCAGGATTCTCAAGACCAGCCCTCTGCCAGCCAGACGTGCTCTCCACCCTCTGCCAGCCTGAAGATAGAAGTCTTCTGTGAGGTAAGATTTATCCTTGATAAAGCTTGGGATTGATTGAGTTTTCTTTCTAAACAAGTTTCAATTGCATTACACTTATAATTTGGTACAGAAAAAAATGGTTGGAGGCTTCACTGGCCTCCCACTTTATTAATTTTTTTCAATAAAAGAGAATGATTACTCAAGCTGTGATTATCCCATGGCCCAGAAGGCCTAAGTTAAATTAGCATGTCATTAGCATGTTACGTTTTATAAAATTTAAAAATGTTGGTAAGTAGTTCCAGGATTACTTTTTTTTTTAATTTCAAAGTTCTTTATCTGTTTCCTTGTAGATATGGCCATATGACTTATTTTATTTGAACTAAAGAAAATATCAGGTGTTAATAGACTGCTGAAAGACACACAGACACACACAAACACACACACACACAGAGAAGAATTGTTAAGATTGTTAAAATCAGGGCAGTTTTGTGAAGGAATAGCTATCTTGGGCATCACCAAGGCATATTGGACATACAATTGTATGAAGCAAGGTATTTTTAGCATAAAAAGAGTTTGTGTAGTTCTTAAAGTACCTGATACCTTATCAACTAGAGAGCAACGGATGAAGCCTTGTCTCCTTGAGTGGAGCCTGGCACATATGTGCTACTTGGGTCTGGTTTCGACACAGCTGTGGTAGGCCGTGCGATGTCAGGAGCGGAGGCTTGGTAGCAGCAAGCACAGGTGGTGAGCGCCACCCCCCGCAGGGTGTTCCTGGCACATGGCCTTCACCCAGTACACCCCGTCTTCTTCCCTGAGCAGTGCTCTCAGACGCGGATGTTCACTTGTCACTTTCACTCATGAAGAAAGGGATGTTTAGAGAGACACGGTGGTTTGTCCAAGACAATACTGCACAACGAACATTTAATCTGAGGCCAGAATTTAGTTTTCTAAAAACTGCAATACTCCAGACATTGCCTCCCCTTCCCCTCCTCCCCCCCGCCCCCAGCTCCTTCGCACTGTCTGATCTTCAGCATTTTTTCTCAAGGCTGACACTCTATCACTTGAGCCATATCTCTGCTTCTGGTTTTCTGGTAGTTAATTGGTGATAAGAGTTACAGACTTTCCTGTCCAGGTTGGCTTCCAGTGGTAACCCTTGGATCACAGTCTCCTGAGTAGCTAGGATTATAGGCATGAGCCACCAGTGCCTGGTTCAGACTTGCTTTTATTAGACACTGTGTCCTTAGGTTGCTCTAAGTTCTTTATTCTTACTTTCAAAACTTTCTTAAGCCCTTTTAAGAACTTCTGTCTGTTGTCTCTTCCTGAGCATCTGCAAACAATCAACACCTCTAAAATGAAATTCACCCAAAATAGCAAGGCCTTCTAGTGAAATAAAACCCATGAAAAGCACACCTGGCATTCTTGAAAAAAAGAATGCCGTTTTGATGGCTTTAAATTGGACTTCCACATTAGACATACTTAAACCATGTTATAGTTGACCTAAAAATCACCTCCGCGTTCTCAGATGTACCTTTTTTGAAGACTTACATCAGACAGCATGCGATGATGTGATTTACCGAAAGTGAATTGACGTGAATGGTTAAATTCTCCGAAGAAGTGCAGTGATTTCAAAGAGCGCGTTCCTCCACGCACCTGGACATGATGAGATTCATTGACCTAAGTGCCTGTGCCATGGCCACCAGGCTTTGCAAAGCACTTGGCCATCTAATTGGATGGCTTCTAATCCAGACAGCTCAGGCTCCTCATCGCCTCCCTCTACTCAAGAGCTCCAATTGATTGCACGGTGATGGGTTATAAGGATTTTCTCGGAAAGTGTGTCCCTAGGCTTCCATACGTCAATAGCAGAAGGAACAGGCCTCAAAGAGTGTTGTTCATTGTTCTTGAGAATTCTCCTCCCAGCTTCTCATAATGGAATGAAATGATTTCAGCGTCTCCTTTGTTGCTATCGACCGTCCATTGCTGTCCTCCAGTTCCCTGACTTAGAATCCTCGGCCCTGCCCTTCCCACCAGAGGCCCCACTTTGTTCTCTCACAGTAAGTCGACTTTTTTTCATGACACAGAATATGCTATTCAGGAAATACCAACACTAGCACCCAACCTGTTTTGCATTGATTCAGTAAACATATGTGCATTGACGCCACCATAGGCATTGTTCCAGCCATTGGAGATAGATAGAGCAATGAAGGAACAGCTTTCATGAGGTTCAGGTTTGTAGAGAGGAGGCAGTAAGAAACACATACATAATTAGAAGGTGAGAAAGTGATCATCTCTAGGGAAAAATAATAAGATATGGACAGGTGGATACCGGTACAGAGAGGTAGAGCCATTTTGGGCTGAGCAGATGAAAAGGGGATATACAGTGGAGTTACAGTTACATAAGTCAGGTAATGAGTACATTTCATTTTTAAAAAATATATTTTATTGTAATTGTAGAGGTGATGGACAGAGGGGCTAGTTACATAAGTCAGGTAATGAGTACATTTATTTTTGGACCATGTCACCGCTTCCTTACTCTCTCCCAGTTTTTCCCTCCCATACCACCCACAAGTTGTAGAGTTCGTTTTCCAAATGGTGTCTAGTGAATACCATTGCTGTATTTGTTCACCCTTTGTCCCATCTGTGTCACCCTTTTACTCTACCAAAGACAAATAAATGAATAGCCATGGGCATACGATCATATAAAATAATATTTTACCAAATGAACTCCAAGAAATGGAAGGAAGATCTCAATTTATACATATATGTACATATATATTATATTTTATTATATTGTATTATCTTTTTTTTAATTGCTAAAGTACCGTACAGAGGGGTAAGGTATTACATGGGCAAGGTAATGAGTACGTTTCTTAACAAGCATTGTTGCCTCCGAGTTCTTTGTTTCCCCTTCCTATCCCTTCCCCCCCCAAAAAAAAGTTGTAAAGTTTGTTTTTTGACCTAATGGAAGATCTCAATTTTAAAGTGACACTTGATCAGAAACTTCTGACATTTGTTGGGAGTGAGGGGGGAATGTGTGTGTGCGCGCATGTGTGTGTTTAGGGGAAGAGTGTACCTGACAAGGAGACCAGAGAATGTAATGGGTTTGGGAACAGCAGGGATGACTGTGGCTAGAGCAGAAGGAGCAAGAAGGAACGATGTTGAAGGGCCAGGTAGAAAGCTAGATCGTGTGAGGTCTTGGAGACCATTATCAGAGCTTGGGCTTTTACTGTGAGTGATAAATGAAGACTCTGGATGGGTTTCAGAAAAAGGGTAATGTAATCTGACTTTCATTTTAAAAGAATCACCATGGTTGCCAAGATAAGAATAGACAATAATAAAAGGAAGGGAAGAAATGAGGAGACTATAGCAGTAACCCAGAAGAAAGATCATTATGGCTTACCTCAGACAGAAATAATAGAGGTGGAACAATCAGATGAATATGCACGGATGTTACAATGATTCTCTTAGGAAAGCTTAAGATTAGTGATTGCAAATGATTTAAACTTCCCCAGCTCCTCAAATTCTTACCTCCAACAAGAAACTTTCATCAATTTTACATGCCCTTGACTCTTCTAACTCGGGTCAAAACGATATTACTATATATCATAAAGAAAGAAGAAATGAGTCTGATGATTGACAGTCTATGAATTCTTGTTTGCAGATCTATGGGCCTTGGGGAAACCTCTTACCCTCATGTAGTCTCAGGTTCTTCACACATTACATGAAAAGAGGAGTAGCATGCATCTTTTCCAGGGGCAGTGAGGATTCAATGAGATGAATTCATGGAAAGTAGTAGGTACAATGACTGTCACAGAGGCAGAATTCAGTCAATGCTTTCTATTGTTAAAATTATTTTAAATTATGCTACATTCATATTTCTAAATCCTTGGTGAAAGACTAGAAAATTCTTTCTTTCTCAGCCTCTGAAGCTACTTATTTCAGCCACTCTCGTAGCTCAAATCCCTTCCTGCCACTATTCAACGAGTGAGGTTCTTGAGTCCAGAAATAATAGAAACAAGACCAGATGCAAAAAGGTACAGGAAAAGATTTTACGAGGACATTTGCTTTATGCAGAGGGGATATATTGTTCTGACAGGGCCAGGCAGGCAAACTCCACAAACAAAGGGAAAGAGGTAGCTAACATAGACAGAGTTCCTGCCAAATATTTCCATGCAAAGAAGTGATTTGAGTTTGCAAAATATTCAGTATTCACTGGTTAGTGACTGAGCTCAGTGGCAGGCAGCTCTTTGGTCAGTTTCGACTACTAGGCTCAGGTAAGTTATTAGGGGCTGACCAGCACTTACATATGTGATTGAATATGTTTGTAGTTATAATTTTAACTATGTGTGAGCCCTGGGTACCCAAAAGCACAAAACAGATATGGGCCTATGGCCATTCTTCCCATTATTCTATTCTATTCTATTCTATTCTCTCTTCTTTCTCTTCTATTCGCCTTTTGGAGATGCTCATTAGTTCACTGCATTTCTGAGTTGTTGTTCCTCCATTCCTCCCTGTTCCTGTACCTTCTTAAGTACCTTCTTAAGCCCACAATGTGTGTATGCATATATAAATATGTTCTTATCAATATTGCCATTGAAATTTAGGGCCTCACTCTTGCTAGGCAGAGGCTCTACTGCTGAGTCATGTCTCCAGTTTAAGCTTATAATCTTTTATTTAATTGAAGGTTGCTTCTCTGTTATTTTCTTGGTCTACCCCAAAAACCTCTTTATGTTGGTGTCTGAAAATTTTTAAAGCCTCTCCCAACATGTTATATCTACTTAAAGTTTTACCCGTGGCTCTCTCTATCTTTTGGCTTCTTACAAACGTCCTTCTTCGCGTCGGTTCTTACCTTTTCAGTACAGAGAAGCTAAGGAGAACTTTGTTTGATGCTTCGTTGCTGACTAAGCTGCTGTTGCACTCTCAATTCTCACCTCCTTCCCTTTCTCTCAAGATCTCGGAGGAGCTCACTACTGCTTACTTTTTAGCTGTCATCTTAGGGTGAGCCACTTAGGGTGGAAGGAGCCTGTTCAGAATATTCTTTGCTTGTTGGGTGTCTTCTGGTTTAGTTGATCACTAAATCCTGGACAGGTTTTGACAGGCCCCAGCTTTGCTTATGCTTTTGAACAGAAGCAAGTGGATGCAAAGGTTGCCAGAGGGTTTCACCCTGCCTGGGCACCCTGGCCTCATTCCACAATGCTATTCCTTGGGAACCGAAACTACCCTAACTGACTTTGCAGCTTCATAAAGCTAGGAGTAATCCTTTTAATTCTACAATCATGATTTTTGCAATGAATCTCCCCATACCCTAGGATTGGCTCATGATAACTACAATGGACAGATAGCTTTTATTTTTCCAACTCACATTTTATGACTGCATGATGACTACACTTGTACTCTTGATGCATTCCAAAGAGGACTCAAGTGCACTAATGCACACTCAATTTTTATTTAAAAAAAAGAAGAAGAAGAAGATAAAAGAGAGTCCTTAGAGAACCACGACAACACAAAGAATTATTACAGAGCCTGAAACTTTGCTTCTAGGGTATGACATAGATATCTCGAAATCCCCTGCTTTTTTTAAATTTAAAACTTGTATTTTTCTCCTTTTGCCTTAATTCCTTCCAAAATAAACCAAAGCATTTAAGTGGCACTTTATAATTTATAAAGTACGTTTATGCACATTCTGTTATTTAAACAGTGTCTCCCACACAGAAAACTTCCTTGGAGGGAAATGAAAAAAAAGTCCTTAGTTTTCTGCCTTCAAGGAGTTTCCTATCTGGTGGGACAGAAACAGACATAAAATAATTAACTCATGATTATGCGGTTGGAATTATCATTAATTATTATGTAGTCGGGCTAGGGCTTGTTAATAGGCAAAATATTTGGACCAGTGTGAGGAAGGCTGAAGAAGCTTCTGACACAGCTCTCTCCTTGCTGGCTGAGCAAACAGCTTAATCCTTAGCTTCTCCACCTGTCTTCTTGGAAGTGCCAAAAAGTTTCCACCCCTTCCCACCCCTCCCCTGACTCCAGCCAACTGTGCTGGGCTGGGTCTGTGAACTGATTGCATATGTTACCCAGGAAATTATTGGGATGTCAAATGGCAGTGTCATCTTCCTGGCAACCTATTCTTGAGCAGATTGTGATTTGGTGACCGACAGGAACATCACTCAAAGTGCCAGTCCCATTGCTGGGCTGTCCCCCACCTCCTCCTCTCTTCAGGCTGGGACCCCATCTGTCAATGGAGAAGTATGAATAGATACAGAGCTCTGTTCTGCAGGTTTTCTACAGCAGGTACTATGCTCTGTTTTTCAACTAGTCCCAAAAGGTGGCCAGGTCAAGCTTGACCCATAATAAGTTGCTGCTTCTGTTTTTCCACCATAGCTTTTCACTCCACACAGAGTAGTATCTTAGCAAACATTGTCATCTCTACAAGCCTTTTATAGAAGGGACTATACATTTATTAAAACAATGAACCATGATTTTTCATTTTTCAAGTCACAAAATAGGTAAATACTTAACATATGTTATAACATTTGCTCAGAATAATTCCTCATTTCCTCATCCCTGGATATCAGATGCTTTCTCATCCTGTTTTCATTTCTGGAGATGATTGTGTGGATGGGTTTTTGTACAGCCCCAGGTTTTCTTGTGTCCCTTTGATGTAGACTTAGTTTGATATTCCAGATGAACATTGTGTTTATTTTATTACAAGAAAACATAATTCTCTTCAAAAGTCAACAAGCATGCTTGAGCTCTTCAAAGCCTGTCTTATAAACATCAAGTATGAAAGGCTAGCTTGTTTAATTCATTGATATGCAATCTTCCATTAATTCATTCTGCAAATTAGTACTGTACATCAAGTAAGGCACAGTGTTATGGAACAGGAGGTTAGAAAGAAAATCAAACAGATCTTGTCAAGGAACAAAGCCTATAAAACTAACTACAGTTATGATTTGCATAAGGTTGAGTTTAAATGCCGAGAGAGAGATAGTTACAAGGTCTTATGGAGAATGTATGATTAGTTCACATTTCCTTTCTATTCCAACATAAAGGGAATTTATCCCTTATGTTTCTCAACAATAATATGGCTTGTCTATGAAGTTCATTGTAATAAACACATATAAAATTATTCATCTATATTTGAACACAGAAAGAATTTTAGGACAATTCGGAAACAAATGAAGATTTAACAGCTCACAAGTAGTCATTGCTGCTATCACATTTTATTGACTATTTTTCAACAAAGAATTGTCTCTCTCCTTTGAACAGTTAAAATCTGGGACATAGTCTTGGTCCTCACAAGCAGAAAATCACAGCAGCTCAATACTTAACTCACGGTGGATAGAGACTGGCAGATGAGCACACAATCATAGTTCAGTACAGATTGTGAATAATTTCATGTTGGACCCGGTACTTTAAGTCTCTTCTCCCTTCTCTCCTAGGAAAGAAGAGAATTTCTTTACATAATTTCTCTGCTCTGGTCACTCTAATATAAATTATGAAGTAGAGGTACTCTATGCTTAATAGCCATGTTATTAAAGCTGTGCTAACCTATGGTTTCATGAGAGCTTGTAAATTCTGAGAGGAAGGTGAAAAGGTTCACAAACACATATAGACAAAAGCACACCCCAAGACATCTCCATTACCCTGGGTGGAAAAGAAGCATTCCTGACTCTTTGGATTTTCGTAGTAGCAAATTGAACATTTAAATAATCTGTGTGCCTTCCAATTGAGGGGTCAGATTTTAGCAATGAATTCTGACAGTTTTTCCCCTGAATTTATAGAGTCATTTTTCTTTTTCTTTCTCGTTCTCTCTCTCTCTCTCTTATCACTTCTACTCAAAGAGTATCAGCTCTGGTGATTATTTGATACTAAATTATGGTTTCTTCTCTATGAAGCATTGCTAATTATTTATATTGACAATTTTATTTATCTTTTATACTATTGTTATTGCTTTCCCTCTCTCCTCAAAGTTCTCCATTAATTTTTCTCTGCTCAGATTAATTCCTTACTGTGATATTATTACAAGGTAATGTACTATTATATGTTTTTATATTTTCCCAATAAACATCATATTTATACCTTCAGTACCTAGAATTAATCACTAGTTTTTATAGGAACAGATCAATACATGTTGAAGTAATAGAGTGAAAGAAAGGGTGGTAAATATATCTAAGAAGAAAAAAATGAATAAAGAAGAAAAAGGAAGAAAATATTCAGCTAAATCATGCCATGTATTCTTTTAAATATAAATATATATATATATATATATATATATATATATATATAGTAAAGATACTGTACAGAGAGGTTACAGTTACATGAGTAACATCGAGCATTGTTACCTCCTCTTTAGTTTTTCCCTTACCAATGCTTCCCTCCCCAATGTCATGGATTCTTTACCTTTCTTTTCTTTCTTCCTTTGGAACTAAAACAATGTGCAAATAAAATATAACAATTACCAGTCAGCAGGACGACATAAAATTAAAATTTTTGAAATTGACTTTGTTGTATTTAAAAATATATGCTGGTACTCATTTTATTGGACTCTATGCAAATCTGTTCATTTCTTTTCTCAAAGCTTCTGAGAATTCCGTAGTGTGGGTAGAGAATGAATTAAATTCTCAGTTGTCTGTCAATAGTTATTAAAATGGTTTCCAGTATTTTCCTTTTCAAACGTTATGGCCATAAATATCTTTGCACACATGGGTCAATATTTATGTGAATCCAGTTGTGAGAAAATAATTGATAGATCTAAGCAAATGTGATCCAACCTTTCAACAGATCTTGACAAACTGTTTCTCACAATAATGTTGCCAGTTTTTACCTTTGATCATATTTCCCCTATCATAGACCTCAACTTTTCTTCTAGATCCATTTGGTTGAGAAGAACGATTTGCTTTTTATTTTCAGTCTGTACTTATTAGAATACCAGTGAGATAGAATCTCATTCTATCCATCATTTTTCGGAAACATTTTGTTCGTATCATTTACTGGTTGCTGTATCATATTAGAGCACAGATTTCAAGACTATTATACATGCAGTAAATAATTTCCACATCATCTAGTGAGATTTCTGGCAAAATATTTTATAAAGATTCACTGTTGAATGTAATATAACTTCCTGACAGGTGCTGGTCCATGTATCATTTGCACAGTACTTCTGTGTCAACAAGAACTAGCTAGAGCCCTTCAGTCCCCAAGGTTCTGTGTAACAAGGATTTCACACCACTTCAGTCCTGAAGAGAATCAAATCCTATATGTAAAACAAGGAGTTCCTCATAATGCTGAATAGTTAATGAAATTGTGCACTAGCCTGGACTGACTTGACATGCCTGCATTGCCTTCTTCCTGGTGAACTCCTTGGTGTTTTGAAAAAAAATATAACTGTGATTCTGACATGCCCTTCATGGTTAAGCAACTTCTCTCAAGAGGGAAATTGTGCACCTACCAATCATGCTTTCAGCTGACCTGGAATGGTGAGATCCTTCATTCTGTTATAGCAGGTACATTTTCTTA
Organism: Dipodomys ordii; assembly: GCF_000151885.1. NCBI lineage: Eukaryota > Metazoa > Chordata > Mammalia > Rodentia > Heteromyidae > Dipodomys > Dipodomys ordii. The sequence goes on from NW_012267236.1 coordinate 11,703,500, forward strand.
TGCTTAATGTGTGGGGTGGACATTTTTTTTGATTTAATTTTTGTTTCAGACTATTAGGGCAAAGGATATCTATTATATTTGGCAGTCTACTTCCCTCCTACTCTTGTCTGACTTGAATGTCAGATGTAATATTTTGCAATTAAATTTTTATTGTTATTTTACTTATTTTTATTTTTTTGGGTCCAGTCGTGGGGCCTGAACTCTGGGCTTGGGCGCTGTCCCTCAGCTCTTCAGCTCAAGGCTAGTGCTCTACCACTTGAGCCACAGCACCACTTCTGGTTTTTTTCTTTTTTGCTTATGCGGTGTTGAGGAATCGAACCCAGGGCCTCATGCATGCAAGGCAAACACTCTATCACTGAGCCACCTTTCCAGCCCCTTTATTGATATTTTAAAGGTGATATACAGATGGTTACAGTTATGTAAGTCAGGTAAGGAGTATGCTTCTTTTTGGACAATATCAGCTCTTCCCTCATTGGCTCTCATATAAATTTGGCAAATTTATATTATCTTTAAGGGAATACATCAACTCATAATTAGTATACATATATATATACATTAATATATTCACAAATCTGTTCATCTGTTTATCATCTATGTATGTATGTATATATATAGTATATTCGCAAATCTATTCATCTGTGTATGTACGTATGTATAGATAGATAGAAACATTAGAGACGAGGAATTAGAACAAAATAGAAAGCTCAATGTATACTGTGCCTAGTACAGAAATATCACAATGAACATGCTTTATATTACTATGTTAGCTCAAAAATTTAATGCTACTTTACAATAAATAATCCACATGTCCATTTCTAAAAAAACAAAATGTATCTGTCTGTCTTTCTGTCTGTCCATGCATTCAACATCTATTTAGTTTGCTAAAAGAATTATCTAGGGTGTTGAATGAAAGGAGAGAAGGTTATCACTCCCCTTGGCAAGGGTGGAAGAGGCCCTTGGGTCTGACAACACGCATGCGTTTAAGGCATTGCCACCTACTTTGTGGCATCTACCATCGTTTTCTCAAGCAGAAAAGGTCAAATAAGTTGATGTTAGGGAAATAAACCCTAAGATATGTATTCAAATGCCTTTTTCTTTCATGCGATTGTTTCTAACACATTTATAAGATTATTTCTTTGTTGCTTTTTATGTCCCTCCACCACAGTATAACCCCTGCTTTCACTGTATTTGCTGTCGGTATAATTTGGGGAGGGGAAGGGAAAAAACAAATTGTTTAAATAAGGATACAGGCAGACCCATTGCAACAATGAGATGTACCAGACGTTATGTTGAAAATGAACTTTACAACTTTGGTGGGGGGGTAGCGGGGAGGATTGGATGGGAGGCGGGGGGAGGATGGGAAGTGATGGGAAGGGGAAACAAAGGAGGAGGCTACAATGCTTGATAAGAAATGTACTCATTTTCTTGCCCATGTAATTGTAACCCCTCTGTACAGTATTTTCACAATAAAAAAATAAAAAAATTATCTAGGACTTTTCACAACTAGAATAAAGAAAAAAATACTAGTGCTGAAAACAATCCAAGTTCTTCTCGCACCTCACAATTGCTCTTTTGTATAGTTGTATAATAGACTGAATTCAAACTTCTCTGTCTGGAATGTAAAACTAGAATGGGGTTCTGCTTTATTCATCAGTATTTCCCCTCTGTATTTTATTAATATGTAATTTATATCTGATAAAACCGTCTTATCAAAGCATATAATTCAGTTAGATTTTACATTACATATACTCATGGAATCACTGGTAGCATCTGAGTATAGAGTTTTTCTGTTATCCAGACCAAAGAATTCCTAGAGCCCTCTAGACTTTGTAATTTTCAGAAATTTTATAAGTATTGAGGCCAACAGCAACTCTTTTTATCTGCTTATCTTTTTACCTTGTGTAATGTTTTGTGATTCCCCTGGGTGGGCATATGCATAAATAATTTGTTCTTTTTATTACTGAGTTATGTTCAACCATTTAGATATACCACAATTTCTTCACTCACTAGTAGATGCACATAGAAGTTTTCAATTTATTGTTACTAAGAAAAAAATAACACGAACATTTCAGCTGAAATCTGTTATTACATGCTTAAACAACAAAGAACAAATCTACAGAGTCATATGGTAAGAATATTTTCCAAATATAACAGAGTACAGTATAGTTTGTATCCATGTAAACATGGTGTGAGTATTGCAGTGTTTCTAAATTGTCCCAAACACCTGCTATACTATCAGGCTTTTACATTTTAACCAATTTAGTGGAAGTGTAGTGATGTTGCACTGGTGTATTAATTTAGGTTAAGTTAAATTAATCAACTTAAATTAAAATTTAGTTAAAATGAAATTAGTGTGTTATTTAATCTCATATCATTCTGTTCACCATGGTTCTACATGTAAGGCTATATGTATCCTATATATATGATACAACCCCAGTTTGTAGGCTGTGTCATGGAGGTTTGTGTAATGTCATATCCCATTGTTTGTAAAAGCTATATTCCTACTGTTAAGCAATACATGGCTGTTCTCTATGTATGCTCAAATACATGTAATATGTAATAGCCCCTCAAAAAATAAAATATCTAGGAATTAACTTAACCAAAGAAGTGAAGTACCTCTATGAGAAAAACTTTAAAATCTTGAAAAAGGAAATCAAAACAGAACTTAGAAAATGGCAAAACCTCCCATGCTCCTGGATTGGAAAGATTAACATCGTAAAAATGGCAATACTTCCCAAGGCTATCTACAAATTCAACGCGATACCTATCAAAATTCCAACCTTGTTCTTCAAGGAAATAGAAGAGGTAATCCAAAAATTCATATGGAACAATAAAAGACCCCGAATAGCAAAATCGCTCCTCAATGGAAAGAACACTGCTGGAGGAATATCAATACCAAATTTCAAACTCTACTACAAAGCCATAGTAATCAAAACAGCTTGGTACTGGCATAAGAACAGACCTCAGGACCAATGGAATAGAATTGAAAACCCAGAAATGAACCTACAGACCTATAGCCATCTAATCTTCGATAAGGGAGCTAAAACAATAGAATGAAGAAAGACAGCCTCTTCAGTAAATGGTGCTGGCAAAATTGGTTAACTACTTGTAGAAAACTAAAGCTAGATCCTTATATATCACCCTGCACCAGAATCAACTCCAAATGGATCAAAGACCTCGAGTCAAAGCAGACACTCTGAAAACATTACAGGATGGAATAGGAGAAACCCTAGGTCTCCTTGGCTCAGGCCGAAATTTTCTTGAATAGAGACCCGGAAACACAACAAATCAAAGAAAGATTGGACAAATGGGATTGCATGAAGTTGCAGAGCTTCTGCGTGGCAAAGGACATAGCTAGCAAGATCAATAGAAAGCCCACTGATTGGGAGAAGATCTTCACTAGCCATACAACAGACAAGGGTCTCATATCTAAAATATACTTGGAACTCAAAAAATTAAATCTCCCAACCACAAATCCTTAAAGAAACAACTGCCCAATAAATAAGTGGGCTAAAGACTTAAAGAGAAACTTCTCTGAAGAAGAAAGAAGGATGGCCAATAGACACATGAAGAAATGCTCAACCTCCCTAGCCATAAAAGAAATGCAAATCAAAACAACATTGAGATACCACCTCACCCCAGTTAGAATGGCAAAAATCAAGAACTCTAACAACAACAGATGTTGGAGGGGATGTGGACAGAAGGGAACCTTACTTCATTGCTGGTGGGAGTGTAAACTTGTTCAACCACTTTGGAAAGTAGTATGGAGGTTCCTCAAAATACTTCACATAGAACTCCCCTATGACCCAGCAATCCCACTTTTGGGCATTTACCCAAATGTTTACATACAAGACCACACTAAAGCCACCAGCATAACTATGTTTATTGTAGCATTATTTACCATAGCTAAGATCTGGAACCAACCCAGATGCCCTTCAGTAGATGAATGGCTCAAGAAAATGTGGTATATATATATATATATACAATGGAATTCTATGCCTCCATCAGAAAGAATGACATCGCCCCATTTGTTAGGAAATGGAAAGGCTTGGAAGAAATTATATTAAGTGAAGTAAGCCAAGCCCAAAGAAACAAAGGTCCCATGGTTTCCCTTATTTGCAATATCTAGTATATGTATGAGTCAACAGAAAAGGTCAGATAATGTGATGTTAGGAAAATGAACCCTTAGATATGTATTTTAATGTTTTTTTCTTTCATGCATTTGTTTCTAACACATTTATAAGATTATTTCTTTGTTGCTTTATATGTCCCTCCCCCACAGTATAACCCCTGCTTTCACTATATTTGATGTCGGTATAATTTGTTGAGGAGATGGGGGAAAAACATGTCTTTTAAGGATACAGGTGGACCTGTTGCAACAATGAGAAGTACAAGTTGTCATGTGGAAAATGAACTTTACAACTTTGGTGCGGGGGGAGGGAGAATTAAATGGGGGTGGGGGGAGGCTGGGAAGGGATATGAAGGGTAAACAAAGGAGGAGGCTGCAATGTTTGATAAGAAATGTACTCATTATCTTGCCCATGTAATTGTAACCCCTCTGTACAGTATGTTCACAAAAAATGAAAATAAAAAACAAAAGCATGTAATATACATATATATATATATTTATATGTATGCACACACACACACTATATATACACACACCCACATGGATGGCCCTCAATTTATATAACAGTTTCAATATACATTATTTTCAACATTATGATACATTTTTACTTATGATATTTTAATGCACATTGATATCATTGACAGATGACCCTGTAATTAGTAGAGGAAACTTTGAATGTACATATACATATGATTACACATATGTATAGATATGCATACAAATACATATATACATATTACAACAATATAATGTTCTCTTGGTCATTGTCTTGGTTGAAATCGAATAAGGCAAGTCATCATACTTGTTAAACTTTCCAATATTGTGTTGTCTAATCCAGGTTCTTTTCATTTCAGTATAATTATTCAAAGCCAGACGATGCTGAAGGGTGAAGAGGATTGAAGGACATGTTATATAAATGAATACAAAATAATGAAAATTACCTAATGTTTCAAAACAACAGAGACACAGAATTAGAACATAGTAGAAAGTTCAATGTTTACTGTGTCTAGTACGGGAATATCACAATGAATGTGCTTTATATTACAAATCTAAGTTAGCTCAAAAATTTAATGCTACTTTAAAATAAATAGCCCACATATACTTTTCTACAAAAAGAATCAACCAGCGAGACAAATAACAAACTATTGTAACCAGATTCAGTAACTCATGCTGATAATCATAGCTACTTGAGAGTCTGATATTAAAAAGATCATGGTTCAAGGCCAGTCTAGGCATAATAGTTTATAAGATTCTATCTCAGTGGAAGAAGGTGGCTGTGGAAGCATGGGCTGCCATATCAGCTATGTCAAAAAGCATAAAATAAGAGGATTGAGGTCCAGGAGTTAGCTTGGGAAAAAAAATGCTGGAAGTACGGGTCAGCATTACAGTAACTTCACAGCAAACAGACCTTGAGTTCGTAGCTAAAACATAAAATAGCAACCACAATAAAACAAACCTCAGTCACTTTAGAAAGAACTGACTTCTAAACATTATTACATGAACAGAAGCATGAATATAGAATAGCTCTATGTTTTAAAGTCTTTAAATTCTGTCAACAATATTTTCAGTTTGTGTGCATCTGTTCATCATGTCTATAATTATCTTTGTAACCTTAAATACATGGGGAATATATTATATATATATATGCATATAAAATCAGTGTCTTTATGTTCTTGTCTATAAAATCCACCATCATTGTTTTGATGAGTTTTTCTATTGGTCAGTTTTTCCTTCTGATTATGAGTTATATTATTTTGCTTCTTTTGAAGCCTCTCAATATAAATTTTACAGTTTTAGGTGCTGGATTTTGTTGTATGCCTTGAAATAACTTTGCACTTATTTTTGTGGCAAAGTCAATTACTCAATCATTTTGAAACTTTCTTGATCTGCTTTTAATTTTTGTTGAAGCAAATTCAGAAGTAGAACTTCTTTATTCCAAGATGTTATCATTTAGATGATCCTACTGAGCTTCCTGAATAGTAAGTATCAGGTCCTTCCATTTTGGCCGATGGGAACACTGATTCCTCCCAGTGAATTGAAAATGCCGGAATTTTAATGTGCTTTGCTCTTCTCTGAGTTTCTATTGCAGCTTTAGGTAGCTCCTCACACAGACAAATTTCTTCTTAGAGCAAGGTTCAAAGGAAACTTTCTACAGCTCTCTGAAGCCATCCCCCTGCACAACATCTTTATTTTTCCTCCAGGGTTTTCTTTTGCAAATTCTGTTCTCCTTCTTGGAACTCTGATCTCTGTCTCCTCAACTCAGTCAAAATGTTGATTTATGTTTAATTTCCATCTATCCAGCTGTAATCTGGGCACTGCCCGTGCTAATGCAGGGCCTTTACTTTCCTTGTGGATCACAGTCCTGGGCTGCCTGTTAGCCAATGTCTTTAAGATGTCTTTATATATCATTTGCTCAAGTTTCTAATTATGTAAAATAAAAGACCAAATGTAAGCTTGTTACATTCATTATGGATATCCTTAAACACATGGTTTCTAACCATATTGGTCAGTGAGTCATTATCGTCTGTTTATTATTTTCCTACTTGAGTTTTCTTTACTTCTCTGTTTGTGAAAACACTATCCACATACACACAAGACCTTCCGATTCCTTCTTGCATTTAGCACAGAGAATTTGAGTGCTTATTATTTTGAAGATCCAATAGGAAACACTAAAAATACATTGATATGTAAAAAACATCAAGAAATTACATGAAAAAAATTACACGAAAGGTCTTTCAGTAATGCCCAATAACTTGTGGTATGTAGTGACTACACAGTTATATCCTGCAATTTCATAAGATCTGTGATTTTTATGTGAGTTGTATCTTAATAGAAACACACATCCTTATATATCTCACTTTATATGAATTAACCAGTATTTCATAGAGGGACCAAGGAAAGATTAGAGAAGACTAGAATGCAGAAGAACAGCTAAGACATCTCTGAGCAGAAGAATAACTAAAATAAGAAACTTTAAATGGATGTAATTGCTTATGCAAATATGCACACAGCCAATCAAAGATCGTGATATATTCAAGAAATTTTTACAGTTGAGTATTACATGGGGGTATGGCTGATTATTGGGGTAGAAATGGAGAAAGAGTCAGAGCCAATTAAAAGAAACATCTTACATACTAAACTGAGACATTTGGTTTTATATTGTAGGCTTTAGAAAAAGCACTAAAATGTTTCTAGTAGGTTCTGCAAGTAATAAAGGGCAAACATGTATTCCAGAGATTTCTGGTCCTCTGTGGAAGACAATTAAAAGGGTTATTTAACTCAGTGGCACTTAATTAGTTCTCTAGCTCTCTGTCTAGCAAGACACACTAAAACAGCTATAAAAGGTGGTTCATTATTCAGAATCACAATAAGAAAAGATCATCGTACATTATCTATCACAGCTTTAACTTATTTTGTGTTTTTCCTCCAGGCTAACAATGGGCTACAACTCCTTTTAGAACTCCTCTTTGGTTTTCTCTGGATCCAGCTTAGAAGCTTAGTTCTTCAAGCTTCTCCATGTAAAACCTTTCATTTTCACTGTCTCTGATAATCCTTCTGTATGGACAGTTGTGATTAGACATGTAGCTACCATCAAGCATGGCTTTTCTCCTGACTCCTAGAATTAAACATGCTGATTGGTAATAAAAAGAAGATGAAAGTAATAATCACAGAAATATAAAAAGAACATAAAACAGAAGTCTATGCGAGTGGAAATAGAAATATGATGATATTTTAGCCTGGGACCTTTGAGCAGTTTGGGATAGACTACATGTATTTTGCTTGTAGAAAAATCAAAACTTCTCATGCAACTATGAGATGTACAAGACGTTATGTCTTGTTGGTGTGGGGAGGGTTAGCAGGGGGGGAGATGGGAAGGGATGGTAAGGGGAAACAAAGGAGGAGGCAACAATGCTTGAAAAGAAATGCACTCATCCCTTGCTCATGTAATTGTAACCCCTCTGTACTGTATTTTCACAATAAAAAAGAAAAATGATAGTTAATAATGAAAAAGAAAAAAAGAAAAATCAAAACTTTTGGTAACTAGAAGAAAAATGTAGTAGCAAAACACTATGCATTTGTTTTCACCCGTTTTCTTTTTCTTTCTTTCTTTCTTTCTTTCTTTCTTTCTTTCTTTCTTTCTTTCTTTCTTTCTTTCTTTCTTTCTTTTTTTAATTTAATTTTATTTTATTTGTGA
>NW_012267236.1:11717803-11766824 GCF_000151885.1 Dipodomys ordii
TAGAGTGCTTGCCTTGCATGCCTGAGGCCCTGGGTTCAATTCCTCAGCACCACATAAGCAAAAAGAAAAAAGCCAGAAGTGGCATTGTGGCTCAAATGGTAGAGCACTAGCCTTGAGCTGAAGAGCTGAGGGACAGCACCCAGGCCGAGTTCAGGCCCCACAACCGGACCCAAAATAAACAAATAAACAAATAAATAAATAAATAACATCAGGCAAAATGACAAAAGTGTGTAGCTGAATTTGAGTAAAGCAATTGAAGTTGAGCTCTAAGCTAGTGATGAAAAACTGTATTACGACACCTTTGTTGGTTAAGTAGAAAACAAGAAAAAGAAAGAAATTGCAAACCAATTTTAAAGTTTGTTTTATATACTGTGATATAAAATCATTTTAGAAAAACAGAAAAAGGGGAGAAAATATATTATCCAATGTATTTCCTGAGACACACAAATTTTGTGCCCAAACAAGAAAGACCAATGTGAGAGAAAGTAGATCAATCTCACTTTTGATTTTAGATACAAAGTTCCTAGACTAGTGACAGAGGATAGCAGTCATCCGTGGGTTAAACAATAATGAACTCTGGCAAAACAGACTTCATGTCAATAATATGAGGATATCTTGTTACTTGGAACTGTACTCATGGTTAAATAAAGACAGAAAATTAACAATATCAAATATTGCCAAGAAATGGAATTTCACTGAACTTTTTTTCCTGCAATGGAAATGGTGTCTTTAAACAATTTTCTGAAGGACGATGCTCAGAACACAGCTAAAAGTAACTAAACCCAGAAAGCACTGTTGGGGTTTGCCCTAACTTCTAATATAAAAAAACCCCTCTAATATTACAAAATTGGTCAACTGAATTCACCACATATTAATGAATTAAAGACAAAACTCACACCCACTGAGATGTATCTTATAAACTTTAACCTGTACTCCTGGTTTAAAAAAATACTATTGGTTATTAAGAATAGAACTTAAAACACTGTGAGATTAAATGAAGCACACTAAATGGTAAAGGGTTAGGGTTAGAAGATTCCGTCTCTGATTAAGAATGAAACAACATCATCTCTACATTTACTTACCATTGCTTGGAAGGATCTAGATAATAAGTCACCTTCATATACCATTGGGATCAGTGCAATATGCCTACAGAGGTCCCCTTAAGATAAACTCGACACATTTGTCTGATTGTGACTGTTCTCTGTTGAAATCCTTAGGTGGAACCTCCATTTTAAAATGGGATAATAGAAGGGCCTGCATACCTGGTTCTGTTCCTACTGTTCTTGTCCCTAAATACTTAACGGCCTATATTTCTCACCATCTTGAAGTTTTTCTTGTTATCTAATTTAATAATTGAGTGCCTAACTTCAGTGCTTTTTGTCTGATGGTGCCTTTCTTTGTTCTTTGAATTGACTACTACATACCACATCGTTTTATTAAATGCCTTATGTATTGTTTACCCTCCCCTGCTATGATGCAGGTTTCCCCGGGAAGAGGATCTTGTTTGTTTGATAGCCCCCATGCCAAGGAATAAAAATGTGGTAAGTGACAAAATGAGGAAATTACATGTGAAAGCGACATAGATTTAGGAGTGTGTTCTGGAAAATCAAAAGAAAGCCACATCTGATGACCTTCAGCCTTTAGAATTCATTATCTGTACTTTAGAGTGAGCACATCTCCAGCAATACATTACTAGCTTCTATTTTACTCACTTTAAGTATTCTTTGTTTTTCCAGGAAGTCTGCAGGGTCTTTGCAGTGAATGCTGTATCTGATGCCGCTTATATATGTTCGAGAATGCACGAGAGACGAATTTCTCAGTGCTGTATTTGACAGGAAGGCCCTGTCTGATTGATTTTGAATGCTGAGCCCATTGTATCAGAGTACAAGGCTCCACTTGCAAACTACTTTGCTAAATGAATAATCCCAGCATAGACTCAAATACACAAACACATGTACCTACACACACAGATATACACAAACACATGTGAATTGGAAAACTATGTGTGCATGTGTGTTTGGGCGGCTGAAAATAAATAAATTCTAGTCTTAGAATTGCCACTGACTACCTTCTGTATGGAGGAAAGTCACTGGACTTGCTGAGTTTTAATGCTTTATTTATGTTAAACAGGGTAAGTGAGGGAAAGCACTAGTGATTCAATTTACTCCAGTTTTTTTATGTGCTTTGTTCGTCGTATGTTTATTCCTGTCACTTCTTCCTGATGGGCTTTGGGAATGCATGCACACCATAGCGGGAAAAGCCCATCCTTTGCTTGGGTTCAAAGCTCAGATCCACCATTTAATAGTTGTTCAGCCTTAGGACAATGGGGTACCTGCTCCTGGGTGCACTTTCCTCATCCACACACTGGGGAAACAGAAGTGCTGATTCCATCTAGGTTTCAGGTTTGTTTTGTTTGTTTGTTTTTCTTTCCCATTGACGAATTGAGGGGCAGGAAAGTGCGCACAGCAGATAGAGCAGGTTTATTTGAAAGAGAAGGAAACACAAAGAAACTGCAACAGACGCCTTTGCGCGATTTGCAGGTTTTTTCTCAGGGCCAGCTACCCACAGGGTTCCTTGTATCCTCCCCTCTCCCCAGATGGCCTTCTCTGATTTGATTAGCGGAGGATGGACACGTGTTTTGGGAAAGTTTTGTGCTTGACATTCTCAGAGTCTGGGTATGAAAGTTTCCTTCTGATTAGATTCCCCATTTCTATGTATGGAAAGGACTCTGCCTTGGGTGGAGTTTGTGGGGGGACACATACAAGAAGTTCAGGACTCAAAGCCTACCCATTCCCCATGTAGGAGCTCCCCACTGAGAAGGTGGAACATTCCTCCAGTGTCTTCCTCCTTGGGCAGTTTTCCTAAATTCCTGTGTATAAAGCTCTCCAGATAGTGGCAGACTCACAATGAGAGCCAGTTTGAGATTTCTCCTCCTCCTCTTCCCCCCTCCTCTTCCTCCTCCTTCTTCCTCCTCCATCTCCTACCCCCTCTTCCTCGTCCATCTCCTCCTCCTCCTCATCTCCTCCCCTCCCCCATCCTCCTCCTTCATCTCCTCCTCCTCTTCCTCCTCCTCCTCCATCTCCACCTCCCCCCTCCTTCATCGCCTTCTCCTTCCTCTTCCCCCTCCTCCATCTCCTCCTCCTCCTCCATCTCCTCTCCCTCCCCCTGCTCTGTCTCCTCCATCTCCTCCTCCCCTTTCCTTCCGGTCCTCTCTTCTTCTTCCTCCTCCTCTTCTTCCTTTCTTCTGTTGGAGAATGAAAATATGCATTGGGCAAACAAATGGGAGAGGTTTCCGATTAATTCTCTCATACAGATCTTCTTCTGAATCCCAGTGCTTGCTTGCAACAATCTGCTATTTCAGGCATCAGATTGTCCTCCTGCCTGGAAACTATGTTTTGGTCTACGGCCTGCTAACCTAAGGTTTTCTGGCCTGGGTGAATCTGCCTTGATACCAGTTCTGTAACTCTTGGCTTTTCTTACAATTCAATAAGTTTCCATTAAAATACACACACAAGCTGCACATCCAATCATAACTAATGCTTCCTAGATTCACACTCTGCACTGAACATTATGCTAATAATGTTATCAATATCCTCTAGTTTAATCTCTTTAAGGATGCTATGCCATAGGTATTAAATCTGATATTTACTCTCAGTGAGAACACAGAGATTGAGAGCTATAAAAGTTGACTTCTTCAAACTCTCAGAATCAGTAACTGGTAGAGTTGGTAGTTTACCAAACTGGAGAGGCCTTTTCACAATTGACTTAGGATTTTAGTTTTATCCCACAGAATTTTAGATGCTGTTGCTACATGTGATATTGAAGAATCAATATCAAGACATTCCAAGACAACGTTTGCAAAGATACCCACTTAGGTTAGAAAAGTTTGAAAGAAAGCAAAACCAGAGTTGAGAAGAGTTTATTGAATGTTATTGAAATTAATACAAGTCAGAGCACTGGCCAAGAAAAAATACAAACCAACAACTTCCCCACTGAAATCTTTAGTAGCTTGTTCTAGTGTTCAGAAACCTTTGTGCCTTTCATTTCAATGGGGTTGTATTATATCTCTCCCTTTTCTCACAGAAGTCTTAAGTCTTTTTGTCCATTGCCTCTGTCTGGCAGAATGTTTTATTGACAATGCTTCAACAATCCTTATTATGGCAACTCTCTTTTTCTTACCTGCCTCAATGATAGAAGCTTTGGAACATGGCCACTAGGCACAGAAGAAAATCAAAGATCTTTGGCATTCTTCTGCCTTCCCTTTTTCCTTCCATTTATTTCCCTTAGTGACCTTCTCCATGTTAATAGACTTCATTCATTTTCCCAACTGTAGACTCATTATTCTCTTTCTTACTTTGTCTTCGTGGAATGACTGTCATGGTGAAGTATGTCAGGCACTTGAGAGGAGACATAGGCCAGTGTGTGAACATTGGTGTTGGTGCTCAAGACTCCAGTGTACCTGAGCAGACTCTGCACCAGACACTGAAAGTCAGGGAAGAAGCAGGCAGATCTGATGGAAAGACATTCTTTTGACTAAATACAATGAATAGTCTTTGGGCTGCAACATCTACATTTCTGTAGAAAATATGCAATCTGTGTGGCTTTCTTTAGTAGAAAATTGTGAGTACTCTTGATAGTTCTGATGTTTGATCACAGTCTCTTATTTGCTACATAGGCCCTGTACCACTCAAGCCTCAGTCCAATTTTACTTTAGTTATGTGTCAAGGTAGACCTCAGACCATAGTCCTCTTACAGGTGGTCTCTTGAAGACCTGGAATCATAGGGAGAAAGCATCATATATAGCTTATGGATTGAGTTGGTGTCTTGCTAAGTTATGCCTAGGCTGGAATCAAACTAGCTCTCACCATATCCACCTCCCAAGCCTCTGGGATTATAGGTGTGAGCCACAACATGTAGTAGTAACTATTCTTGAACTCAGAGAGACCTGATTATTGACCTTCTTGCCAGAAAAGCTCGTTTCCAGGGGCTTGTTGGGGTGAAATTAGAGATTCCATTTCTAGAACCAAGAATTGCAGCTATAGACTCATACCTGGCTGAATTTGTTTTTAAATGTGTGAAGGGATTAGATTCAATGCATTCAAAGTGGTAGATTTGAAGAACAAAACTAAATGGAAGGAGTTAACACTCTAAAGTGAGGCCCAGAGCCTGATTCTGTTCCATCTCAACATTGTGGTGTGTTCTTGATCTGTCTCTTCTGTGTCATGTTAGGGGATTTCTTGGTTGTTCAGGTGACTTGTTCTTACAAAGCCAGGTTCTTTCTGTGGCACTGAATTTGAAGTGCAAAGACAGGTTGTGCCCTAGCCCTGTGGGTGCCAGGCCAATTCCAGTGCAACAGGACTAAGCCTTCTGAGGAGAGTTCTCCACTCGCTGTTCTGCAGAAGACAGAGGGGCTTCAAGCGGAGAGTTATGTTTCTGTGGCAGTGTGAGTTAAGAAGCAATGTTAGGCACCGTTCCACTAAAGGAGAACTTTTGAGCAAATGCCTGCTCCTTAAATCTCCTTGCACTTTCATGCATGAGGCGATGTCAGTGATAAATGACGTGGAAACTCAACCACGGCGAAGTACTTCAGACAGTCTGCCTAGGAGTAAGCTGGTCACGTAGCGATCTAGGAGTCAACCTTTTCAATCTGCAGGGAGCAGCAGGGATCATGACCTACAACCAAGGCAGGAGGAAAGCCTTCACTTGAATAAAAGAGAAAGTGTGGTGAGACAGACAGCTTTTCCTTTATTAAACAGAGAGGCTGGGGCAAAAAAATTAGATCCCAGGTTAGCTGGGACATACATTTTTTTTTTTTAGTATGTGTGATATGTTTCAAAAATCCTGGGCAGATGTTTTTTGGTACATTTCAAAAGGCTTGGGTTTGGCTTCCTGGAATCTCTCTCTGTCTCTCTCTCTCTCTGTCTCTCCATCCTTAGACTCTGTGTGTGTGTGTGTGTGTATGTGTATGTGTGAGAGAGAGACAGAGACAGAGACAGAGACAAAGAGAGATCCTTCGATTCTGGAGTGTGCCTTTAGCACACCTTATCAGAAAGCATGTGCTAGGGCAGTGTTTTCCTGTGAATCTGTTTTCCCTTGAAGTACTTAGGATGCACTACGGTTCCTGTCACAGAACATAAGCCTTTCCTCTCAGGAAACACAATGACTTCGGGCAGACAGGCTCTCTCAGCGCGGCCTACCCTGGAATCCCACACAGAGTGGGTATCCTATGCTGTGGGGGTGAGCAGTGCGCAGGCAGTAAAGCCTGGAGCAGTGATTACTTGGCTGTTGAACAGAATTGTGTAATTTTATGATTTCCCAAATGTTTTCGCTAACTTCTGCTCTCTGACATAGGAGTTAAGCCTTCAATTTTGCAGAGAGATCAGGGCTACAACTCAGAGTCGGCCTGAGAGGGAGCCCAGAGACAAGCCCTGCTAACTCTGAGGTATGAGGAGGCTGAGGGAGGAATAGTAGCGAGGTTGGCAAAAGGGGACTTGGAAGAAAATATTGTTGTAAACACTCAGAAAATGGGTTGAGAGTCACACAGTTGGGCACGTGTGTCAGGTGCTTGGGGCAAGAGGAGCAACCAAGGAGGGTTTCCAATAAAAAGGCCTAAGTCTGAGAGGAAGTCATTTCAGCTCCTTTCTGACATCATTGGGGAAACAAAACAAAACAAAACAAAACATGAACCTTTACAGAATTGAATACAGCTGATGTTTGGCCCAGGGAAAGGAATACAACAGGTCTGAAAGTCCTAGATTAATCAAGAAACTGTCATTTCAGCCCAGGGTCCCAGTAAGCCTGCCTGTTGGTGAGTATCCTGTATTTTGAAAACTGGTGCTGGGGAAATATTGAGCATATCTGGCATTGTACAGTCATCAGATAAAAAGAAGTCCCACTGCTGCATTTGCCCCTCCATTTCTGTGTTCCCCTTACCCTCCTAAAGACAGATAAATGAATCAATTGAAAGGTTAAATGCATTAGTAACAAGAGTATGAATGGATAGAGAAGTTTGGAGAGCCACACAAAAGCTTTTCACCACCATGCTGACTTTGCTTTTCCCTCAAGTGGCTGTGGGGCAGGGAAATAGAAATGAATGAGAGTCATTTCCTGTCCTTCTCAGGGCAGTGGCTGCTGTGTGCGTGTGCGTGTGCGTGTGTGTGTGTGTGTGTGTGTGTGTGTGTGTGTGTGTAATTAATTAATTCTGATGTCTTACTGCCAACACAACAGTGTTTGTTAAATTTAAAATAAGACACCATCCATGATCCTACCACCTCAATCCAAATGCTCTTTCTTATTAACTTTTGATTGAAGTGTTCATATGTATTCATGTTTTAAATAGATACATGAGTATTGCATTGCTTTATTTAATTTTTAATTTTTTAGTTAGCAGTGTATGGGAAGTATGCAAAGAGTGTTCTTCCCCGCTCATCCTCCTCTTCCTAATGACTTTTCTTCATGGATGCATGAGGTCGCATCCAGCTGACAGATCACCCCTAATCAACCCCCTTCTCCTTGCATAATGATATTTCTTCCATTATTTTGGAAGAAATTTGCAAAGCCTGCAAATGAGCTGCTTTTCATCTCATATCATCAACAGGGCTGTGGCGTGGAGCACAGGAAGGATCCTGCGATGAATACAGGGGACTTTGGTTCCCACATTACAAAGACCATGAACCAGTCAAGTCTCATTTCAAGGGTTGAACAACTGGTTCTGAGCAAACATACCCTGATTCTTCTTCTTCTTCTTCTCAGCCTACTCTTGGAGGTACCTAGCCATAAAGGACAGAAAGAGAAAAATCAAAGCCACTGTATGTCAGAACTAAAAATACTAGACAGGAGGATTCAAGCCTGTAACCCTCACTACTGAGGATGTGGAGACTGAAAGCATGATAGTCGGATAACAAGCCTGGGCAAAATGTTTGTGAGACCTCATCTCAACCAATTAAAGCTGGGTGTGGTAATGAGTGCCAGTCATTCCAGCTATGTTGACAACATATATAGGAGAATCTTAGTCCAGACCTACTCCAGCTTAAAAAGGAGATCTTTTTATTTAAAAAAAAGAACTAAATCCAAAAGAGTTGGAGGTGTTGGTCAAATTATAGAACACCTGCCTGGAAAGTTCCAGGCCCTGAATCCAAACCCTAGTATCATTAAAACAAGCAAGCAATCAAACAAATTTAAATCTGTATTTTTCTTTGACAAATCTAATGTATTTGAAAGGAAAACTCTAATGTGGATCTGATTAAATTGTCATCTGTGGGGAACCACCAGTGGTTATACTCCAAATTTCTGGAGCAGAAAGACCTGGGGTTACAGCTCTCTCCATTCCATGGTGATTTCATAGTTCCAGTCAGTTATTGCACCTGCCCAAGGCACATGTTCTTTTCATGACATCATGGGAGTACACGTATTATATTCATAAGATTTGTGTTTGCAGCATATATTGAGAATACATCATTAAGATGATGATGATGATGATGATGATGGTCTTGTATCTTCCAGGCAAATACCTTGGGCAAGTTACATAGATGCTTTTACCTCTGATTGCTGCATCTCTAAAATGGGACCTGTGCTAGGATCTAACTGTTAGGGAAATTCAAGAAGATGATAATGCAAATTCCTCAAAGTAGTAGCTAGCTCAAAGCAGTCCTTCAACTAATGATATATTTAGGTTTTTCTCCTCTTCTCTCCTCACCTCTCCTCTTTTCTCCTCTCCTCTCCTCTCCTTTCTTCTTCTCCCTGCCTCCATCCCTGCTTCCCTCTTTCCCTCCCTCTCCTTCCCTCCCTCCTTCTCCTTCCTTTTCTCCCTCCCTCCCTCCTTCCTTCCTTTCTTCCTTCCTTCCTTCCTTCATATAACTACTTACAGGTAATAAAAAATAAAAAGGACTCAGGAAACAAAACAAACCCATGTTAATTCTCCCAGATGAATGCTGGGAAACTCCGGGTAAACGATGGGACAACGTTCTTGATCATAATATTGGATGAGAATATGTGGATCAAGATGCACTGTATTCATAAACTGCTTTGTTGAGTTACAACTCCTTTGTACAACTCCTTAAAGATAATTTGACATATAAACAAAAATTCTAGACTCTAGCATCTGGGGACTACAAGCATGAGAACTTAGGGAAAGAGTCATGAGCATCTATTCCTTGTACGAGGAAGGAGAGGGAGCCATTGGTGGAGGAGCCCAAGCAAGATGACCCTGTCTGGAGAGAGCATTGGGAAAGCCTTGTGAGAGGGGGGCCGCCCGAGCTTGCCTCTGCTCCTTGAACTGAATCAACTGTGAATTCCAGGACAGCAGTGTTGAAATGAACTTAATATTTCTCCAGATGAGAAAAGGTGCCCTCAGGGAAGAAAAACTCGGTTGGGCTTTGACATTCAATTTCCAAGCACTTTAGCTTCTAAAAGAAGCTTCCTAACCTACTTTTCTGTTACATCCTTCATCCTCTCTTCCTCCTGTCCCCATCCTGTCTCCAAGGGCTGCTGCTCATACCATAGGCCAGGGATTGAGAGCAACAGGATTCCTGATCTGGGATTTACTAGGAAGGCACAAAGGAGGAGCTGAACACTGAGAGTATAGAATGGATGACAGAATGAAGAGGATTATATTCTTGCTTTTCTTTAACTCATTGGCTACCAATAGAAATACATATAATAGCCATTTTGTAGTTGATATACAGTTAAAAATCATTTGGGGCTTGAGCTCAGGGCTTATGAGGTGTCACTTGGCTCTTTTGCTCTCAGTTAGTGTTCTACCATTGAGCAACACCTGAACTTCTAGCTTTTAGCTGGTTATTCAGAGTCTCTTGAATCTGTCTTCCTGCGATGGCTTGACACTCTGATCCTCAGATTTCAGACTCTCAAGTTGCTAGGGTCAGAGGCATGAGCCTCTAGTTCCCTGCTTCTTTAGGTATTCATTGCTTCTATTTCCTTTATGGAAAACAGGGAATGCTTTCTCCCTTTCTTAATTTCTCTTCAACTTATCCTGATATACTGAAATAGTTTTTTTCTTTTTTTTTGCTGAGAATTCAAAGCATTCATCTCTATTTTGATGCTGGGTGAATGTCTGGAAGGATCCAACTCTCTGAGCTCACAGCCTCAGCACAACTCCTGGAGGAGACATTTCTAGGGACATTCACAAGTGCTGTCATGTGAGTAAATTGAAAACAAGAAAGATTAGGCAGCTATTTCCCAGAAACCATGCTGCTTCACTTCTTGCTCTTCTTCATCAGCAAATGTGGAGGACAACTTGCTCAAGGTATCAGGGACAAAATGGGCCCTCAATTTCACATTCAAATGTGAGACCCCTCTTCCTGTACCCAGTCTTATAGGAAGAAGCAGGAGCACAGACATGAGCTGCTGTAACTCATCGCGGTGGTGGCCCCAGGGGCGTGGGTTTGACTCTCGGATAACTCCAGAAGGTCAACTGCAGCAGGGAAACTTCAATTCCATGCTTATTTCTTTACATTAGGATTTAATTTTGCCTGTGAAATCCTAGCAATGGCAAAATACTTTGTTCCCTTCTAGGTTTGCCTCTCTAGCTTGGCTGGAAACTCCTTCAGGGAGAGTTTTGTTTGGCACAGCTTCCTGTAGCCGGAGGCTGTGAAGTGGCAGTGTAGTGAATGGGGAAAGTAAGACTTGTGGAGGAGACAGCTTGGATGTAATTCAGGTTCTGCTGGCTACTCTGTGCTACTAACTGCCATGGTTGACACCTGAAGCCCTCCTACTAAGCATTGGCACTAAGCACTGCCGATAGGTGCTTTGTCATTGTATCTTTTCATAATCTTATTCATATACAGAAGATTAATAGGAATGAAACTGGGAAATTAACATTTACGATGATGAACCTCCCATTTCTCTCTCATTGCCTTCCAGAATAGGAGTATTCCGTGCTGGGACGTCACTGCTAGTGGCTTCTTTGGCCATGACTTTCAAGATTGTCCTGTCTGACCTCTTGTGAATTTTCTTGCTTATTGATATATCTTCTCTCTCCTCTTCTAGCAGGCAGGGCCTTTTGTTCAGTCTTCTCTATCTAGCATAGACTAGTCAATTAGTGGTTGGTCAAGGACAAACATCTCTTACGTTTTATCATTTCCAGTTTCAAACACCAGCAGAGAGGACACTGTACGGATTCTAAGGTCAAAAATCTTAGGCAATGGTTCTTGGCCTTTTCTGGGCCAAATGTGGGCACTGAGGATATGTGAGAATACCACATGGTAATATGGCCTTCGTGAATGTGGTACAGAGGGAGAGACAAATATCTTACGGCATAAAGAGAGTTGAGTAGATAACACATGAGATGCTGAAAAAAAATCATTGTACTGTCTTTTGCTCCAAGGAGTTTATCTATAGTAATATCATCCTTTCTCTCACGTTTTGAATTTAGACAGGGCAGGACATTTTGACCCTCCCAAAAGTCCTTTATGCATTCACCTGAAAGAAGATGACTTCCATCTTATCCCACGTTCAAGCAGCAAGTATTTACCGAGTAATGATTGCCTGCCAGCAGCATGCAGTAAGTACCCTGTGATGTAGAGAGACAGACATGCAAAGTGGAGAAATAGATTTGGGAGTCATTTACATCCTGGTGAGAGAGGAAGTGCTGAAAGCAGATGAGCACTCAGAGAAGCCAGGTGGAGAAGGGAGAAAATAGAAGACACTGTCTCGGGAAATTCCCAAGAGGAGAAGGTGAGAGAGAGGCCGGAATCTTTTGCCAGCTGGGGCTGTGTGAGGATGAACTTCGGAGAACCTGCTCCTACATGGACCTGGGCCATGGAACTAAGCAAGAAGGTTGTCTTCCTCTGGAAGCTCATCACAAGAGACTGACAATCCTCCTCCTCCTCTTCTCCAAGGACAAGGGTTGTGTGTTATCTAGATTGTTATTTCACTCCCTAGAACTATCCACCCCAGGGATATAAAAGTTCTAAGGAAGCCGGGCGCTGGTGGCTCACGCCTGTAATCCTAGCTACTCAGGAGGCTGAGATCTGAGGATCGAGGTTCAAAGCCATCCCGGGCAGGAGAGACCTTGAGACTCCTATCTCCAATAAACCACCAGAAAACCGGAAGTGGCGCTGTAGCTCAAGTGGTGGAGTGCTCACCTTGAGCTGAAGAGCTGAGGGACAGCGCCCAGGCCCAGAGTTCAAGCCCCACGACCGACAAAAAAAAAAAAAAAGTTCTAAGGAAAGCCCAGAACCGATGGCTCACGCCTGTAATCCTAGCTGCTCAGGAGGCTGAGATCTGAGGATCATGGTTCAAAGCCAGCCCAGGCAGGAAAGACCATGAGACCCTTATTTCCAATAAACCACCAGAAAGTTGGAAGTGGTGCTGTGGCTCAAGTGGTAGAGCACTAGCCTTGAGCTGAAGAGTTGAGTAACAGCTCCCAGAGTTCAAGCCCCATGACCGACCCAAAAAAAAAAAAAAAGTTCTGAGTATTAATGCTACTATGGTAGCCCACAGTAGTCCTGGCAAAACAGTACAGATTGCTTTGCCCTTCAAACTGAAAAAACAAACGAGAAGGGCCCCTGTCTTCCTTCATGGTGTGATGTTGGTACTGTTAGTTATCCTAACAAGCCTCCGTGAGGCATCATCTATGATTTTGAAAGATCCATAAACACGATAATTTCAGGAGTACATGGTGTCCTTAGGGATATTCAGGCACACAGAACTCCTGTAGCTTAAAAGCTAAATTGATAGAGTTTTTTTTTTTAAATGATTGACAATTACCAATAGCTGGAAGTGTTAAAACTTATTTCATACATTCTGTGAATACATGGCTTCAACTTCTATTCCTTACAGGGCTCATGATTCATCTGTTGCGGGAGGAACATTGAAACACAAGATTTTGAAGGGAATTTTGGTGAACAAAATAAAGCAGACGAAGTCAAATATTTGTTTGATAACAAGATCTCATGCTACTCTCTAATCCTCCTCATGGTAAGGCAAACTTGTTTGTCCACATTTCTTTAGTAATCACCACATGATGTACTGAAGGCAGCTAAAAACTAATGAGGAAGAGTAAGACAGGTACACAGATATGATGATACAAGGTAAGAGGTGGTAATTGCCAAATGGTAAAAATTAATACTTTAAAAAATGAATCAGTAAGTGAACTCATTGATTGGAACACATAAATGATTTCAGGGGAAGAAGAGGGATCTCATACAATGGTAGCATATATCTTCCTATTGGATCTGGAATTGTAAGGATTGGACATATAAGGATGGAGAGAAAGAAATAGCATTTTTTGTGGGGGTAAACACTGTGGAAGAATCATTGAGGTACAATCTCAAAGATTGGAAAGAGTGCGTGGGTGATTCCAGCAGAAGGCAGATAGATCACCCTAGTTAGTCAAAAAATCTTGAGGAGTCACCATCTTTATCCTGACCAAAGACAACGAGCTAGGAAACTTGGTTCTTGCTTCTGAAGTTTATGATCGGATTGCTGCAAGCCTTACACAATAAATGCTACAGAGATCTGATGACCGTAACATGTAAAACTATCCATCTCTTGTGGAGACTTCAACATACCTTTGGGAACTGAAGTGCAGAACATCTATATATTGCACCTAAAGGTAAATTTAATAAACAGGATAGTGTTGTCTACAATTATGCATATAATATCAAAGGGAAGCCTCAGGCCTGATTGCTCCACACCAGTGACCTATACCCAAGGGAGGTTCTTGGGTCTCTCCATGACTCAGGCCAGCCCACCCACAAGCTTCCTCCCAGGAGAAGGGTCTTGCCTGTTTCAAACAAACAAGACGTGAAATAGGCCAGCCCAGTCCTTTGCTTTCCCTGGTTAAATAAACTCCTTTATACCGTAACTGTGCTCATTGCTTCTAACTTCTATTTCTATACTGTCAAAAAAAAACCCAAACCAAGAACTTACCATACTCATGCATCAGTATTACTATGGGATATGCTTAAACAAATACAAACTGTCTACCTTAAAATACTACTTCTGCACAGTTTCACTGAAGCTTTTGCATGTTCAGAATGTAATTGCTAGTCAAATAAAGATTGCATCATTTTCAATATCTAAACTGAATGTAAAGGTAAAGGATCTACTCATAGTTCTTTCACTTTTGTTTTGGGCACACTGTAAAAACAGGGGAACCTCTTGTAAGTATATGTTGTTCAAATATTCTGAGAACTCTGAGACTGAAGCAAATGCTGGAGGACCTGAGTTACTATGTTGTGGCATTGTGATATAGAGCAATTTCTCTCTTTCCTGTGTGATCATTTGCTTGGGTGACTAGTAGCCGTTGGAAGGAGGGGGCAATAATATGGATGCCTGGTGAAGATGTTTCACTTGAACAAACCAACATCTTAACTAGATGGTGTTATTGGTTTACTTCATTATGGACCAATCTTCTATGTACTGCAGGTTAGGCTACTGGTTAGCTTCTATAACATTTAACTACCTTGTATTGCCTTTGAAATTAACAAATTAACTTAAATCTTTAAGTACATACCAGTGGGTTATCAAAGTACTTGCAACAGAAGAGACTGTCACTTTGTAGATGAACCAAAGACATGATTTTATATAAGAAAAGGAGGGCTGTGTTCTTGGGACTATTCTAACCAAAGCATCAAACTCATTTTCTGTAAGGGTTTAGAGCTTGTGGATTCCAGAGATGGGTAAAATATCAAAAGGAAGAGTGTTCAGATGTTGGTTGACCTTTATCGTGAAAGCATGGTTGCTTAATGATCATTGCTACTCAGCTGATTTTCAGAAATATTGACCTATTGCTGATTGGCTGGCATTCAGAAGCATGTTTAATGATGTAAAGTTGCTGTTGATCAATTAGAATGGATTTAGAATCGGTTCATGTGATTACTTGCTGTGGTGGCTGAGGAGAAATGAGCCTTTTCTTTATAGGATAGAGCAGTTCATTGTCACTAGAAACCATTGTTATCATCCTCTATGTCTACCGTTTAAAACTCTGGCCTGACCTTTTTTATTTCATGTTGAGTAATACAGTGAGAAAGGGATAAAAATCCTTTTTACAAGATAAAGCATAAAAAATAACAAATATTAAAATAGGTTGTCAGAAATGTTGACAGGAGCAGATAACAAATGATATATGAGTTGTTAACTTTTGAATTAAAATTTTCTATCTCTGGGCATATTATAGTCATGGAATGGTCTAAGTTTGACTAGGTATTTGCATTGCCTTCCCGATTATATAAAGCACATTCATTTACTTCAGATCTGTTGAAAAACTGGACACGATAAATTGAATTAGTTTGACATATTAGTTTGGAGAAAAGAAAAGCAGAGAAAATTGTCAGGTTGAAATTATGATTCTTTCTACTTCCCCTTTGTAAAAGGTTTTTTTTTCCTGCATAAGAGCCTGGTTTTCAGGGATGCTCTGTAATGAGGATGGAATGAAGGCCATTCATTGGCTAATGGTGGCCTCAGGAAAATGATAGAAAGGAGGAAATAATTTGAGAGTGGGCAAAGAGGTCCTTCAAAAAATTAACTTTTTTTTCTTCAAGAGTCTGAATTAGTCATTTGGGTTTTCTATATATACCAAGATGAGTACATTCTCTTGTGAGGAGATCGGTCTCATCTCATAACTTTTTTTTGTGTGTGTGCCGTTGAAGAGCTTTGTCATATATCCTTCACCATCTTGAAGACTATTAAAATATCTTTGCCTTTTAAACGTCTGTAATTGCTAACGGTCCATAGTGGCCATTTGGGGACCTAATAGCCTTGTTAAGAAGAGAATAAGTTCATGCCAATCACAGAATAAGTGGACTCTGGAAACCAATCAGAAAGGAATGGTTGCCAAAGGAAGCAGTGATGAGAGCGCCCCCTGGAGGAGCCGTGGCACAGTGTGAAATGGGCCAGAGGAAGGGTTCTTCAGGCTGTAATGAGTACCAGCCACCATAGAACTACTAAGAAAGTGGGAAAGAACCAGATAAGGAGTTGGGCAGCTCCTGGTCCCTCCAGGCTTTGAGCGCAACAACTTTTTTTTCTCTCCTACTGTGATACAATGGCCACTCAGGAAGAGCTGGGAAGAATGAGGACAGAGCACGTTTTCTTTGGGACTCAGTCCTCCTGCTGGAACCACACCTTTGAGCCTTTCAGAGAATTTGCAGTTGTTCCACTTAGCATTTTCTTACTTAATTGCATCTTATCCTGTGTTATCTTCTAATTGTTTCAGGTGTGCCCAAGTCAGGTTTCCTAGAGGGCAAAACAGCACTCTGCTCTCCGTTCTTCCCAGCAGAGCTAAGCACTAGACTAAGAGCTAATTAAGCAAGCTCTCATTTCAGACTTGATTGGCTGACTGATTAAAATGGAAGTAAACAGCTCAGGTGATTATTTTGTCCATTGGTAAGCTGACTGGAAGACATCCATTTCATAACTGTTGCCATGTGGGTCTGAGGAAAAGCGATGCTTGCCTCTCATTCTTGGGCCTCAGTTTGACAATCTGAGAATGAACTTTGGCCACATTAACATTTATCCAGAAGGCCCAGGAGTTACACGGACTGGGATTTCAGCCTGATCTTTGAAAAGTGTCGGTAGCACACTGCAGAGAAACGACGTGTACAGTTTTGTGGATGGAATTTTAATAACTGGGCAGAGCCGATATGAGATATACTTCTTTTCCTGTTTTTAACTCCATTTTTTAAAGGGTTGAAATGGTGAGAACATGTTAAGAAGCATTTTATTATTTTACTTTCAGTTCCTAAATTATTCACTGCTTGGATTTGTGTATCCCTGGATAATGAGTAGACATCACAGTATGATAACAATAACTTCCAAACAGGGTGAGAAAGTCATTTTTATCTTTTTCCCCCAGTCTGCCAGCAAGCATACTGGAAATCACAAACATTCCTATATGAATAAATATTTTGGTCAAATATTGTGATGAGAAGAAAGGGAAGAGATAAAATAATTTTTTATTAAGATTTTAACTGTGTTTCTGAATGTGCTTTTGGTATGAGAATATCATCTTTTGCTTGATATATCCCCTTTTCCTGAATGAATTTGATTTAAATCACTGAGGTATATGATATATATATATATATATATATCATATATATATATACTGCTCAAGAGAAATGTTTCCATGGAGGATAACAATAGGAGATGGTTGGAGATACCCCTTATCCTCTTCCTACCTATATTGCCTGCTTTCTGTAGGTGTTATCAATTAAGTTATAGCTTTTACTACCTGAAAGCCCTTTAATTTCCTCTTTTGGATTTCACACTGTAGATACTGGAGTCAACTCAATTGCATTCTGTTTGCCCTAACTTCTCTAATTAAAGCATTGAAGAGATTGATTGCCTATGTGAAAGAACAGAAATAACAGGTAAATCGGAGTAGAAAATCTCATCTAGATTCTGACCACTATTTAGCTTAGTAGCAAAAGAAAATAGTGATATGTGATATGGTGGAGAAAAATTCCAAGCCATGGAGTGTCTTCTGGAGCTAGTCCTGTTAGCTCTGGGAAATAACAGAGATGGAATAAGAAGATGGGATTCTTTTTTGGGAAATCTCACAGGAGACCTAAGACCAGATATTAACAATGGAAAGCAAAGAAAAGATTTACCTCTAAAGTAAGTCAAACTTAACTGTATTATTCAGGTTTAGAGGAGGTGGATGTACAATACAGTATGGGCTTTTCTCTACTCTAGATGGTAATTAAACAATAATAAAATGTCAAGAATATAATTGTTATTATAGAATGTCAAGAATATAATTGTTATTACAGAACTGATATTATTTCTTCTCTTTTACCCTTAAGCATCTCTTGCCCATCTCAAATTTCCTAGGTGCTTTCTCTCTGTCTGTCTATCTTTCTTTGTCTGTCTTTCTGTATCTCTCTCTCTCTCTCTCTCTGCCTCTACTCACAAAACACCATTTTGGAGGCACATACACTCTTCCATCTTCCCAACACTTCTGACATTTGTTTACAAGCAACCTGAACTCTAGACTGTACCTCTCTAGCACAAAACATATTCCAATCCTCACCTCCCATGAGCTGGAGAGTCTATCATATTTAACATGGCCAAAGATTTTATCAAATTTTGTCATGTGGCATTACATTTAGCTCCTGGGTAGCTAAGACTTCTGCTCTATTTTCCACATGAGTTCTTTTAGCCATAGATCTCTAAAGATTTTGAAAAACTGAAATTCGGGATCATTGTACAGAATGAACTTCCATTTTTGTTAAAATCCAGCCAGTAATTTTGTAGTGTGATGTTCTAGCCAATCATAGTTTAAAAGAGCCATTAAGTATAAACATAATGTATTAAAGACTCTTCTCTGCCTTTACACAACCACTATCCAAATTACCTAGAAATTTATGCTGCTTTTAAAAATTCATATAGTGCTTTCAAAAATTCAGAAATTAGATTTCTCTACCTTTACCACTAAGGAAAAATGCCACATGTTGCAGAATAAAAATGCCATTTATTCTTTTCACCATAACTATCTGTTTTTTTTTTCCCCAATCCAAATTTCCAAATTGTCACTTATCACTGCCTTTTCCCTTTTTTTCTTAGTGGCTAAAATGAAAGCTTCTTTGATTTGAACACGGCTTCTGAGCAGTTTCCCCTTTCATAGGTCAGATGTTATTTGGTGCAGAAATAGTCAGTTTAGGTAGCCAGAGTTGTAGTTTAACACATTTCTGAAAAGGAGCAATAAAAAATTCTGTCTCCCCCACTGTGCCTTCCAAAATGACTTATGTTGCTTTATGCTAATATTAACAGGCTGCTTCAGGCTGGAACAACACACTGGAAAATTGTGGTCTGCCATGCATTTCTTTTGATGTTATTCCATGCCAGATCGGCAGGGAGTTTACACACTCTTGGCTCCGTGTAGTTCCGAAGTTCAGAACGCTCGGTTCAGCACCACTTCAGGGGACAGCTCCCTGCACACAGCTATCCTCTTCATTCATTTTAGGTTCCTTCCTAATAGACAGCTAATGGTTTCAAAGGAAGCATATTGTCATTGTCTCTCTTTTATGTAGTACTTGCTGACTGGTTTGTTTACACAAAGTAGCTTATAATTATTATTTTTAAGCACAAAGAAATTCGAGAGGAGGAATAGCACATCAGCCATAAAAGATGCATATGAGAGAGCTTTAAAATTCTTCATGATATTAAAACATCAGCTACAACCTCCACTCTAATAACAGCAGAGCCATTCACTTACCTCTAAATACTAAAATTACTGGCAAACCGAAAAAAATTACTTAATGAGCTTAAGCAAAATCATAATAGAATCACTGAAAATATAGGTGCTAATTGCCTTACCTGCATTATTGCATAAAATTTCCATAATAATTCTGAAAAGTTCATGCTGTGATTGAGATTAAGTTGCTCTCTCTCTCTCAGAGTAGGGTAGCCAGTTGAAATCCTGACTTCACCTTTTGGTGAAATTCATTTTTTCAAGTCTCAGTTTTCCATCTGTTCAATGCATGTGTGTGTGTGTGTGTGTGTGTGTGTCACACACACACACATGTGCATTCATTCATACCATAGATTGTGTTAAGAATCAACTCAATGTAAGTTACTAAATATAGTCTTTCCCAAAGTATGTGCAAAATGGTAAAATGATGATAAAAGTGAGTATTGTATAACAATTATTTACCACTTCCTAACCATAATCCTAAAGATTAAATATATATAGATGTATAATCACTATACATATCATTATCTAATCTACAATTCACAGAGAATTATGTAGCAAAAACAGAATTTGAATCCAGATAAATGTTCATACCTGGCTCTTATTAAATAAATAGTGAATATTCCTTTTGTTAACAGCTCAAAAAGAAAGGTAGAAACCATTCCCTAACACAATAAGAAAAATAAATCATGACTGTTCCTCAGAACTAAGTTTATGAGCACAATCTAGTGAACATGACTATTGAGATAATTAAACCACTCACAGAGCACTTAGGATCTAGTCAATATCCTCAGCTTCTTACAATAGCTCTACACTGTGACTGTCATTGTGGCCTCTCCTACTAGGCAGGAAACTAAGAGCAGGAACTCTTGAGACTCTACAATAAATTAGGAAAGAAAAGGAAGTCAGACCCAGAGTGTGCCCACTAAGTCTCCATTCTGTATGATGTTTTGCTTGGAAAGCATGCACCCAATTAATGGAGTTGTTGACTAAGTAAAAGAAAACACTGTATGAGTGATATCCTATGAATACAATTGAGTGCTCCTTCCTTCCTTCCTTCTTTCCTTCCTTCCTTCCTTCCTGTCTCCCCCCTCCCTCCTTCCCTTCCTTCCTTCTTTCCTTCCCTTATTTTTCTTCTTTCCTTCTCTTTACCATTTTTTCCTTCTTTTTGTTTTTTGGTGATATTGGAGTTTGAACTCAGGGCCTTGTACTTACTCAGCAGGCATTTCTTCCACTTGAAACGTACCTCCATCCCTTTTTGTTTTCATGTTTTTTCAAATAGAATCTTTCTTGTGGTCTGTATGGTCTGCACAGAAGTCCTCCTTTGTCACATCAACACATAGATAGGCCAACAAAAGCACATTATAATGTGCAGCTTTATAGTCATTATATTGAGGTCTTGTGAATTATTTTCCTATTAGGGGGAGAGCAGGACTGGCTTTGAACCATGATACTTCTGATCTCAGCCTTCCAAGTAGCTAGGATTGCAGTGAGCCAAATGCACTTGTGGTGATAAAAAAATCTGCATCTTTTGATCAGTACATTAGTCACTACAGATATGGAACTGTTGAGTCCTTGGAACTGACTACTATAAATAAAGAATTAATGAAGAACTCAGAATTAATGTTTTATTTTGAATGAAATGACATTTATGACTACAGTTATATGGTTATGATATTCCCAATTCCCTGTTCATTTCATAAGAGGTCAAATTTAAATACTTTTGTCTAGATTATTCCAAGATCACCTCAGCCCTTCTCTCCTCTCTAATGATTGCTTTCCCCAAAGTCTAGAACTTATGGTTAAGATCATATAATGTAAGACACAGTGATTGAAAATTATCTTTCAATTAATATCAACACAAAATACATTCCTCCCTTATTCTTCATCAGATATAATATCTACCAATATATTCGGTTTTCTTCTGGGTAGATTATCATATTTATATTGTTTGTGCATATATATATATATACATGTATTTATATATGTATGTATTCTGGTCTCAGAATCTTTTCCCCCTCCCTCCCTCCCTCCCTCCCTTCCTCCCTCCCTCCCTCACTCCCTCCTTCACTCACTCTCTTCCTCCCTCCCTTCCTTCCTTCCTTCCTTCCTTCCTTCTTTCCTTCATTTCTCCTTTCCTCTGTCTCTTTCTTTCTTTCTTTCTTTCTTTCTTTCTTTCTTTCTTTCTTTCTTTCTTTCTTTCTTTCTTTCTTTCTCTCTTTCATTCTTCCATTCTTTTTTCTTTCTTTTGCTGGCTACTCTGTTTTTTAAAAAAAATATCTTTAGGTAGATGTACAAAGGAGTTCCCATTAGACAAAGCAGTATAAGTATAGAGGTATACACATATATAAAACTCACACATACATGTGTATATATGTGTATATGTGTGTATATATAATTGAAAATAAGTAGCCTTAAACCAACACCACAGGATAGACTAGGTTTGGTACAATTTTTGAAAATTTTACTTAAATCTTTGCTTTCAGACTTGGTTCTATGCTATAGAACTTTTTTGTTTGCTCTGCTTGAGTCATGTGTCTACCCCACATCACACTGTAGATCTTCAGTATTGACAAGCTGCTGGCAATGCTTGGAGTTAGCTGCCAGCTAGAAGTCCTGTCTTGAGGACAGTGGTTTTAGGAAGAAGGAGCAAAGATATGCCTTGGAACTTTATGGGTAGGAAATATTTTCCTATTCCATAATTTGCAAAATCTTCATCCCAAATATGAATTGAGGGACTAGTAAAGAACAAAGCCGGAAAAGTTGTATAAAGAAATAAAGTCACCTATGTATTCAAGATTCCATTATTTACCCAATAAGCTTTCTTTAGGAATAATGGGGATAAATTGAATCAGATGAGTCTGTGAGGATTTTTTTAAATTGGCAGAGACACAACATTATAGTGCAGAAAGCAGTTTAGCATTGACAGATAGCTTGGGGAGAAGAGGGGTGAACCTTCCTCTATTTTTTTTTCCTTTGGGTCAGTTGTGGGGCCTGAACTCTGGGCCTGGGTTCTATCCCTCAGCTCTCTGGCTCAAGGCTAGAGCTCTACATTAGAGCCACAGCGCCACTTCTGGCTTTTTCTGCTTATATGGTACTGAGGAATCAAACCCAAGGCCTCATGCATGCAAGCCAAACACTCTACCACTGAGTCTCTATCCTAGCCCCTTCTATTTTTTATACATTTTTTATTGTAAAAATACTGAACAGAGGGGTTACATTTACATGAGCAAGGTAATGAGTACATTTCCTATGAAGCATTGTTACCTCCTCCTTTGTTTTTCCCCTACCATCCCTTCCCTCCCACCTCCCCAACTCCACTCCCCTCCACCTAAATTGGTTAACGTAGTGTCTTGTGCATCTCATTGTTACAATGGGTCAGCCTGTATCCCTATTTAAGCATTTTGTTTTCTTCCCTTCATCTCCCCAAATTAGAGAAGTGTATATACAAGATGCAGGGCACTGACATCAAGTACAGTGAAAACAAGGGTTATGCCATGGGTGAGGAACACAAAAAGAACCAAAAAATCACATGGTACATTATAAATACATTAGAAACAATAGCATGAAAGAAAAAAAAAACACTTGTGTCCCTATCTTGAGGTTCATTTCACATAACATCATCTTATCTAGTCATATATACATAGCTTTTGACCTTTTCTGTTTGTGCCAGACATATTCTAGTTATTGCAAATAAGGGAAACCATGAGACCTATGTTTCTTTGGGACTGGCTTACTTTACTTAATATTATTTTTTCTAAGTCTTCCCATTTCCTAACAAATGGGGTGATATCATTCTTTCTGATGGAGGCATAGAATTCCATTGTGTATATATACCACATTTTCTTGATCTATTCATCTACTGAGGGGCATCTGGGTTGCTTCCATATCTTAGCTATGGTGAATAATGCTGTGATAACATCGCTGTGCTGGTAGTTTTAGTATGGTCTTGTTTGTGATCATTTTGGTAAAGGCCCAAAAGTGGGATTGCTGGGTCATAGGGGAGCTCTATGTGGAATCTTTTGAGGAAACTTCATACTGCTTTCCAAAGTGATTGAACAAGTTTACACTCCCACCAACAATGCAGTAGGGTTCCTTTTTGTCCACATCCTCTCCTGCATCTGTTGTTGTTAGAGTTCTTGATTATAGCCATTCTAACTGGGGTGAGGTGGTATCTCAATGTTGTTTTGATTTGCATTTCTTTTTTTTGGGGGGGGTCCGGTCGTGGGGCCTGAACTCTGGGCCTGGGCGCTGTCCCTCAGCTCTTCAGCTCAAGGCTAGCGCTCTACCACTTGAGCCACAGCGCCACTTCCGGCTTTTTTCTGTTTGCTTATGTGGTGCTGAGGAATCGAACCCAGGGCCTCAAGCATGCAAGGCAAGCGCTCTACCACTGAGCCACCTTCCCAGCCCCCTGATTTGCATTTCTTTTATGGCTAGAGAGGTTGAGCATTTCTTCATATGTCTATTGGCCATTCATATTTCCTCTTCAGAGAAATTTCTAACATCAATACCAGATTTCAAATTCTGCTACAAAGCCATAGTAATCAAAATGGTTTGGCACCGGCACAAGAACAGACCTGAGGACCAATGGAATAGAATCAAAAACCCAGATATGAGCCCATAGACCTATAGCCACCTAAACTTCGATAAGGGAGATAAAAATTAGAATGGAAGAAAGACATCCTCTTCAGTAAATGGTGCTGGCAAAATTGGTTAATCACCTGTAGAAAACTAAGGCTAGATTCAATTCTAAATGGATCAAAGACCTTGGAATCAAAGCAGATACCTGAAAACATTACAGGAAAGAATAAGAGAAACCCTAGGTCTCCTTGGCATAAGGCAAAACTTTCTTCATAGAGACCCAGAAACACAACCAATCAAAGAAAGGTTGGACAAATGGGATTGCATGAAGCTGCAGAGCTTCTGCATGGCAAAGGACATAGCTAGCAAGATCAATAGAAAGCCCTCAGACTAGGAGAAGATCTTCACTAGCCATACAACGGACAAGGGTGTCATATCTGAAATATACTTAGAACACAAAAAAATTTAATCCCCCAAAAACAAATCCTCAAAGAAACAACTGCCCAATAAATAAGTGGGCTAAAGACCTTTCTCTATTTTTGACTTTGGTCCATGGGAATATTAGATTTTGTATTCTCTTCATATACCCATCTCATTAAAACTTTCTTTGTCATTAGTTCCAACAGAACACCATAAAACTTACTCTTTATTTCAAGATGACATTACACTAGCATGTTGTGATAAAAAGTAGCTTATTAATACAACCATTTTTCAGATGCCAAATCATATTTAACAGAGTTCAGTCACTGGGAACAGAAAATTCTGGCCTCAATCTGTTTTTCCCCTCCCTCCCTCCCTCCCTCTCTCTCTTTCTTCTTTCTTTCTTTCTTTCTCTCTGTCTCTCTTTCTCTCTCCTTTTCTTTCTCCCTTTCTCCTCTTTCTTTCTCTCCTTCCTTCCTTCTTCCTTCCCTCCCTCCCTCCCTCATTCCCTCCCTCTCCTCTGTTTTTCTTTCTTTCTTTCTTTTTTCTTTCTCTTTCTTTGGATATGTCTTAAACCTCATCTTTTCCTGTTGTATGGACTTGATATGGAAGGAAACAAGGAGGTGGTATGTCATCAATCCCAGAACATAAGATCAGATTGCTTCATAAGAACAAAACCTCTCACTGAGGGAATGACAGAAGGTGAGCAGTGATGGTGAAGGTCTTAGGTGTCTGGCTCAGGAAGTAGAGTGCTGGGGAAAAGTCCTTAGCCTAAAGTTAAGAGAATGGGGTCCGACCCTGGCATAGAGATTTAGACCAGTTGTTTGATCTCTTCTTTCCTTTTCTCCTCACGACAGAAAATTATTGTGCATTCCTTAAAACAATGCTTGCAAAAATACTTTTAAGGGATCCTGAATGAAAAATGCTGTGATTTTTGTACATGTAACGCTGCAGAAAAATGCTCAGCACTCTGATTTATTGAAGGATGATTTGATCTGGTGAGGAAGAGCCTTATTGTGGAGGGAAAGAGTTCAATCCCAGAGAGGGACTGTAGGAGGGTAGCAAAGCTTTTCTATTTGGTTGTGGAATGTGATAAAAAAAAGTTTTCTTGGGCCCCAAAGAGTCAAAATGATCAAGTACGGGAATGAATTTTGTAACGTTTATTCTATAAATAATAATGATGTCCTAATTTAATTTGCCGACTGTTATACCTTCCATAAGCCAAGATGCTTGACGTGAATTGGATGTATGAACTCTATGTAACATCCATCTATTAGGGTGAAAGAATAGTTGCTCTCCAATAAGAAAGGAGATCTGTAATGAAGTGTCTGATTGATCAGGTGGGCTTGGGCTCAACTCCTCGATCAAGAAAACATGAGGTTGACTTACTGGGCATCAGCAAGGTGCAAGCCATCATGTGTTTTCCTGGAAGAAAATGTCTGTGTGGCGGCAATAATACTAATATAAGGGGAAAAGAGATTGTAAAAATGAAAGGACAGAGTTTCCTGTTTGTTATTTTTCAAAATAATGACTGTGGGTTCTCTCCCCACAGAAAAGATGCTATTTATTTTTTAATGATGAGCTGTTTCCCAGAGAAACAAAGTGGCATTCTGTCGACACCATATGGCGGCGGAAAAACAGATTCCACCGTGTTCCATTTGTTAGACTGTCTTCTGCATTTCTGTATCCATAATTTATGTGGGGGCCTCTGTGATTGCCAAAATATTCAAATGGATTTCTCTTAGCAGGGCAGCCTGCATGGGGGGAGAAAGGTTTTCTAAACAGCAGGACCTGAACAGTCTCCTGCTGCTCAGAGAAGAGAACACTTCCAAGCTTCTGTCCTTCTGGCGGCTTTCATTGTAATACTAATTTACATCCTCGGTTTAGAGACCATGTTTGCATTCAGAAAAAGCAGCTTATGTTCTTTTATGCTAATACAATCATCCTTGAATTATGCCCCACACCCTTCAAGTCATAGTATTCCTCCTGCCTTGATGTAAGTGGAGAAGCTGGCCTTTAAGAAACTGATGGAAGCCAGTACAGATCCACCAGCAAATAATGGCATTTTGAGCTCATTGACTCTGCAGCTGGTTTCCAAAAAGACATCTGAAGTAGTTATAGCTACATTAAAAATAGTCATGAAAGGCTTCCTTTGCTGTCTAAGCATATGATTACCATGTACACATTCGGAAGCTGTTTTCCGTGGAAGTTTGAGTGGATCTTCTAGTGCATAAATAGAAACATGGCAATTGCATGATGTGGAATATGAAGGGTGGACTTGACGAGCCAGACTAATCGATGTGTTGGCAAAATGGAATGTGCGGGAAAAAGTTCCATGCCCATATATGCACCAAGATAGCAAGAATCTAAAATGTATGTTCTTACTACATTAATCACTCGTATTCCTTAGAGTCTTGGCTTTCTCTCTGTAAGATGGGAGAGCTGCACATTCATTGAAGAGACATCTATCAATTTCACATGGATCTATTTTCACAAATGTGCACAGGATATTATGATTATGTTCACCATCCTTTCCATTCGTTTGTCCCCTGGCTTGATCTGTCCCTCCCATTGAAAACAGAGGTTCCCACTTCCTGATATACTTTTTGTTAAGGTGTAAGTTTGTTGTTCAAAGGACATACAACCTTGGCATTCTTTTCCACATTTATCAAACTTCAGTTACATATATTTGTACATGTGCATATAACCATATATATATATATATATATATATTAGTTAGATTTAAATATATGTATATGTTTGTATATATGTGTATACATACATACATACATACATACATTTAGATCTAACATTCACACAATGGAGCCACGGTAATTTAGGGATGGGTGGGGAGAGATATAGGAGAATGATGAATTGTACTCACAAACTGGCATGTTGAATTGAAATCCCTTTGTATTATCTTCAAGGATGAAGATAATAAAGAAATAATAGAATAAAGGCTTTTTACAAATCACATAGAAAAGAAGAGATATGAGAAATGCCATTTAATTACAGGTGGAAGGCATGGGAATAATACTAGTGAAATATCCTTTCCCTCAACCTGTACTAGAATGGATAAAATTTTAGTCTATCAAAATAGGTGGATTGTTCTTTAATGTGTGTAACTATGAATAGAACATTAAGGCATTGGATTATAAAGGGCAAAAGCAAAGGCCTAGAGATTTTGATTGTTTCCTCTTTCTTTTAAGCCAACTTGTACAGACCTCTCTAGTCCTATTTGGGATAAAAGGGGGAATTCACTTTCCTGATGCTTTTCTTTATCAAGAAGAACCTCACTGGGCCCAAGCTAGTGTCTGCTTTTGCTGGATTAAGAAAGACCCTTCAAGTTTGCTTTTCCAATGGGGGACGTTCAGCTAGATATCACAAGATGACAGAGAAACTTCACTGAACACTCTCACTGGAGTTCATGAACACAGACTGTTCATGGGACTGTCTAAGTAAGGTAAGTGATAGATTCTTCATGTACTATTTATTTAAAAATGGACATCCTTTGCCTGGAGAAGGATTTGGAATGTCAAAGGCAGCTACATCATGTAGTGTTCCTGCCCCTTGAACCTGACTCTGAAAGTGGTTGAATTGGATAACATAACATTGGCCAATTTCTCTGATTCTGAAATGCTTCCTTTATGCATTGTTGATACCTGAATATGAGGACATTTTCAAGAGCCTCCATTCTCCCAGGGAAGCTTGTCAGAAGAAAAGATCTAAGTTAAGTCTTTACAATATTGTTAAAACTCACATCTCAGACTTTTCCCCTTTTCAATTAAAAAGTTATACTTTCAATTAGGCTGTATCTGTGAACCTGCTTTAGCAGTAATTAAGATGAACATTATGATATGGGTAATAAAAAGTAATAGTTTCCTTCAATCTCTTGGGTTTTTTGAAATACATTTTCTTGATGGAAATCAAATTATTTTATTGCATAGAAGTGATTCCTCTCTTTTCAATAGGTGAAACGATCCATGAGCTGTTGCTTGTACAACTACCAAGGCAGAATCATTAAGAATAAAGTTTAGTAAATAAAGTTCTTGGGTGACTGCTTTTTCACAAAACATTTGGATCTGCATTAAATTAATAGGAAATAGGCCTAGAATTTTCTCTAACTAACCAATTCTCAGAGGGGGAAAAAAAAGAAATGAAATGGCCTTATTCAAGGACATCTATTTGAAATCCATAAATATTTTATAAGGATGGAATAAATTGCTTATTTCCAAACAGGTGCCATTGTAAAAATTATTTTGATTTTTCTTTTGCCTCGGGGCCCTTGAACAAAATAACAATATATCATGTACATAGTGCTTAGACATTAGGTTATGTCTGTGTTTTCCATAATTGGCTCAGGCATAGGGAGACTCACACTTAGGGTTCCTCGGTTACCATCTCAGACTCTTCCCATAAGGAAAATCATGCCTTAAATAGGCCCTGCATCTCATTGCTCATTCAGCAAATTGTCAACTGAAATGGTACCATTTCCTTGAAGATAATGACAATAGATTGAAATGTATTCTGCCAGCTTGATAGATAATTTCCACCTTCCGCCAACACCTTTAAATGCTGCATGTATTTTGCGGATAGCTTTGCCTTTGAACAACTGCAGAAAAAACTGTATTAGGAAAACAAAACATTTTCTCTTACTTATTTGTAAATTTGACCTTACCTTTCTTTTAGATTGTAGGCTTTCTCTATGTAATGTGTATATCATGCAACTTGGAGATGGTAATTTTGCTCCTTCGAAGAACTGATGTCAGAAAATATGATGCCACTCCCTTATCACAAATTTACTTCCTATTTGTATGTAGTGGAGGTGAAAGAAGATAAATTGACCCTTCCATACCTTGCTCCCCTGTCCTCTTCAAGGCCAGAAATACTAATCAATGGAATACATAGCAAGCAGAAGTCAAAGCTCCACTTGTGGTCAGGGTTAGAGATTATGGATTAGAAAAACACTTAATTCATCCCCAAAATAGTGTATTCAAATATGTAAAAGCAAAGATGAACACATTTCTTGTCGGTGACCAGCATGTAGGGAAATGTAAAATGAACCAATATTTTGCTGTTGTGTTTTCAGACGGGTTACAGTTGCACAAGAGAGGTAATGAGTACATTTCTTTTTCAACACTGTCACCTCTTCACTTCCTTACTCTCAGTTTTCCCTCCCATCCCCCCACAAGTTGTATAGTTCACTTTCAACAGTATTTAGTAAGTATCACTGCTGCATTTCATCACCCTTTTCCCACCATTCCCGTGCTCTCCCTTACTCTCCTTCAGACAAACTTTCACACAAGCAAAAGGTACAAAACATACAAAAGAAGACCAAAAACAAAAAGCAAAATAACAAAAAAAACCTCTTGTTTCCATTTCTGGTAGTTCATTTCAATAAATATTTTATATGATCATATGCACGAAGCTATTGTGCCTTTGTGATTCTCTCCTAAGAATATCCTCCTTCACTCACTATGTCAATGTCTAGAGTCCTGTATAATTTATCATGGCCAAATGTATTTTTGTCTTTTACCATACAGTGTATTTACCTGTAGATTTATAGCCATGTTGCAATTATGACAAATGAGGGAAACCATACAGCTTATGTGTCTTTGGGTCTGCTTAATAAAATTTTTTCCAAGTCTTTCCATTTCCTTACCAATGGGCAATATCATTCTTTCTGATGAGTGACACAATTCCATTGTGTGTAAATACCACATTTTCTTTTTTTTGCGGGGGGTGGGGGGGAGGAGGGTCAGTCATGAGGCCTGAACTCTGGACCTGGGCACTGTCCCTCAGCTCTTCAGCTCAAGGCTAGCACTCTCCCACTTGAGCCACAGTGCCACTTCCAGCCTTTTCTGCTTATGTGGTGCTGAGGAATCAAACCCAGGGCCTCATGCATACAAGGTAAGCATTCTACCACTGAGCCACCTTCCCAGCCCTAAATACCACATTTTCTTGATCCATTTATCCACTGAGGGGCATCTGGGTTGGTTTCTTATCTTGGCTATGTTAAACAATGCTGCAATGAACATGTAGCTTTAGTGCGACCTTATTTGTATTCTACTGGATAAATGCCCAGAAGTGGGATTGCTGGGTCATAGGGAAGTTCTATATTTAGTTTTTTGAGGAACTTCCCTGCTTTCCAGAATGGTTGAACAAGCCTACATTCCTACAACAGTGTAGTAGAGTTCTTGGAAAAGAAGATGTGAACATTGCAAGACATTGCTGTGTAGAAAAAAAAAACACAACAAGTGACTAGAAATCAAGAGTTAAGGCAGAAATTAATGACAAACAAATAAATAAAAACAAACTTTGTTGGCTCTATGTATAATCACTATATCTCTGTTCCTGTTTTTAAGAAGCTTTGCTTCTGTCATTGAATTATCCAGTTAGATTTTCTCTGAACCCCAAGATAAGTATTCAAATGATTTTTTGTTTTTTTTTCCTTTCATGCAATTGTTTCTAACATTTATAAGATGATTTCTATGTTGCTTTGTATGTCCTTCCCCCATGGTATAACCCATGCTTTCACTGTATTTGATGTTGGTATAATTTGTGGAGGGGAAGGGAAAAAAACAAATCATTTGAATAGGGATACAGGTGGACCCATTGCAACAATGAGATGTACAAGTCGTTATGTCAAAAAACGAACTTTACAAGTTTGGTGGGGGGTTGGGGGAGGATTGGGTGTGGGGGAGGGGTGGAAATGGGAAGGGATGGGAAGGGGAAAGAGAAGGCAACAATGCTTGATAAGAAATGTACTCATTATCTTGCCCATGTCATTGTAACTCCTCTGTACAGTATTCTCACAATAAAAAATAAAGAAAATTGAAATGAAGGACATAGGCTATAACACATTTCTGGATTAGTCAAGATAATTATATCAGCATAAAGGTATGAGCAGTGCTGCCACTGCCTTTATGACTAAGGCTCAGAGCCTCTGAACCTTAGCAGGCAGGTCCTATGGGGGTCACATTACTGGCACACACTCTATCCCCAGCTCTACATTTGAGATCTGCAATTCTTCCTACTAGAACAACAGAGTTGCTTTCCTTCCTTTTAATGTTACGTTTGGCTTTTCAAACACATTGCTTTGACCATCCTGTAAGGTAGAACTAACATTGCCAGGTATGTTTGGGGCTTGCTTTGACTTGGGATTGGAATTATTTGTCTTACAGGGGTTCACGCATTGGAAGCATGGCTTTGAATGTGGTTGTGCTGAGGAGATGGGCCCCTGTAAGAGACAGAACCTAGTAGGTAGTTATTATTGGTCATTCCTTCTCTCTGGTGTTGTGAATTCTTTTCACAAGTGTATCTACCACCTCAGAATTGATCTGGGATGATGACATTGCCTTGGCATTAAGCCTCTAGACAGAGAGATAGATAAAATCTCTTTTCTTTATGAAGAAGCTTGATTCATGTATTTCACTACAGTAACAGAAAATGGACTACTTTAGGGCTTTAACTGGCCTTGAATATTTTGACTCACACTTTCTTGCCTCTGCCATAACAATAAGAGTATTTTCACACCCCAACTGGGTCTGCTAGTTAAAGGGATAATAAAGACACATAAAACAGAGATATCACAGCCAACTGACAGATTGCACTGAGAAATACTCACTTGAACCATTGCAGCTGGAAACAGGTGTCCAGTTGAGTTTAGCTGAGATCAAACAAACCCTACCAAACCCAAAGACTCAGAAGGAAGTTAATATTTTCAAACACTGAGTGTTGGAATTGTTTGTTATGCAGCAAGAGCTAATCTATAGGCAGCAAATTCTGGTATCTTAGTACCATTTTCTTGGATGGGATGAACTTTGAATCATCTCTGTGGTGCCAGTTTGAATAGATTTCCATTTTTTTTTGTCAGTCATGGGGCTTGAACTCTGAGCCTGGGCTCTGTCCCTCAGCTCTTCAGCTCAAAGCAAGCGCCCTACCACTTGAACCAAAGAGCCACTTCCAGTTTTTTGGTGGTTAATTGGAGTTTCACAGACTTTCCTTGCCGGGACTGGCTTTGAAACGCAATCCTCAGATCTCAACCTCCTGAGTAGCTAGTATGACAAGCGTGAGCCACTGATGCCCAGCCACCAGGACCATTTTAATCTCTCTTCTTTTAAACATCACTGGAGAGCATCGTTAAGAATGATCCTAGCAAATGGTGCGGTGGACTTGAACCTGTGACCAGTTTACGTGTGTATGGCATTTTGTTAACGTTTCCAAGGTGCTCATTTCAACTACTATCTCCTTCAAAATTTAAGGACAGTATTTTTATTTTGTAAGCAATAGTATCTTGCTTTCTTTTGTTTGCCTTTCTTTCTCCCTTCATGGAGTTCTTCGTGTGGTAATAGATTTGAAAGTGTTATTATGTAGAAGAATTCTGACCTTCCCTTTCCCAGGCTGAGAGATCACACAGAGAGCAAGATGCACAGGGCCAGTGATCAGTTCCCAGTGGAGCTAATTGATAAGGAACATATTTTATGAATGAAGTTACAAGATAAAAACTGAGACTAATGAAATACCCCAGTGACTCCAAAGTAATTAAGGAAGGCATTCCATACACTACCTCTAATTAGACACTCAGGCTGAGAATTCGCAATTGATTCTGTGTTCTCTGGTGGCACTGACCCCTGGTTTAGTACAACAGTAACTGCAAATATTCACAACAAAGAAAAGGAAATGCTACTTTCTTGGGTGTGTATGAGCCATTTAAGAGAGGGCTGGGGCAGAGAGTAGATAATTAAAACTGTGGTGAATTTAGCATGTTTTTGTAAATGATTTATTTAGCTGAAACAAATTTAAGAGATGTTTTAGAAAATGCTTTTTGTTACATCCATCTTTTCAGCTTAAAAAAAACTGATGAGAAAGTGGGTACCTCACCTTTAAAAGAGTGTTTACAAACTGTTTTCTACTGTTAGTGGTTTTTTTTCAACTTTTTAATCTAATCTTACCGTTTTTCTTCATCATTATTTTGATGAAGTGTGATACTTCAAACTGGCATTGATCTTTGACAGTTTGGACAATGACTGCTCTTCATTTCTCAGCTCTGTTTCAAAGCATTTTTCGTCAAAGCACCTTGTAGGGGTCTTACGATTTCTCAAAGGCTTGATGAAACTATTATAGACGAAAAAAACCCAACATGGATTTTAGTCAGCAGGTACTTATTAGGTACAATATGTTTTCTAGACATGATGAGAAAGTTAAAGATTTGACCAGGTGGCTGTGATCTAGAAGATCATAGAAACAATGATTACTCTTTCTTTAGTGTCTACACTTTTTTTTTTCAGAACTGAAGCAGACACACAGAAAACAGTGAAACTAACATCATATAACAGAATATACTGTGTTCCACTGGGCATCAGACTCCATCTGACAAGGCTTTGGATGAGGGGACCTTAGTAGTCCTGAAATACTAAGCATCTCTTCAGTGTAGGAGGAGAAAGGCAGAGTATATGTAGAACACCCTGAATGTGAAGAAGGGGAAGGGCATGGAGGGGAAAGAGCTGAGTGACTATTAGGAAGGGAATTTTAACTGGTGTTGGAGGAAATGTGGAATTACATTCCTGACTGTCTCTCTATTATTGCCTTTCATGAAAACAAAGTCGAAATCATATACTTTTGCTTTAATACCAGAGCCATGTTGCCTCATTATTAGTAGTTAGAGATGGCAGAGGGAATACAAGTGATTTTAAATTAATTTTAATTCTTTTCTGTCATTAAAGATACCATCATCCCCCTGGTATAGATTCTTAGAGCAAGCAGGGATACTGGGTTATATCTATTTCAATATTTGTCCACATGCAGCAACTTATTCTGAACGGGTTGCCTTGGATCAATGAGCACCAATAAGCCACATGCTATTTTGTTTTAATATGCAGGGGTTTTATGTAGAGAAGTTTCACCGCTCTCATGCATTTCTAAAGGCATTTAATATCCTTAGAAGCCTTAACAAACAGTGAGCTGTGGCATCTTTGTCCAGTGGCAGTCCACAACAAGGAACTCATCATCTACCACTTTTGCTGGCTATAATACCAACAACTTCACCTTCCCTGAATTAACTTAGCTGATCTCCCAGTTAGGAGTCCTGGTTTGGTCCTTCTTTATGGGTGGGGTTCTGTATCCAGGAGGACAGAACATAGTACCCAGGCAATTTTCTTGGTCATATGGAGAGCTATGGTATATTCCTTGGTTTGAAGGTTGTAAAGACTGAGTTTTCTACTTGCTTTTGCTCTCTTTACAAAGCACAATTTTAAAACAAACAAAAGAAAACAGCATCAACAACAGAACAGAACCTGGGGCACCACTTGACTTAGCCCCCAGTCCTCAGCACCAGAATGGTACTCAGCAAATAGAACCTTTCTACTGCTGCCCTTAGCATCAGCGAATAGATTTAGGATGCCTTTTGTACTTCATGTTTCATAAGTTTTCTCCCTAATGAGAAGAAGCTGTTTAAAATAACATACTGATTTAGAGTTTTCTCTGCCTTATTTCTTTAATGTGATATATTAGAATCCCTTTTCTACTCACATCTTTCAGAAGTGATGCCAATAATGTGGGGGAGGCCATAAATTATTCAAAGTGGGGGACCATATAACAATCGGGAAAGCCAGCAGTTTATTACAGATAGCTGGGCTCAAGTGCACATTTGCCAACATTGTCGACAACAAATCAGAAATGATATATGACCTTTCCCACATGCCTGCGACATTTAATATCTCTGAAAGACATTAAAGATGCCAAATATTTAGACCACAATCTGAGAGGCAGTGAAAATATACTATCACTGTTTACAAATAGGCTTAGAGCTTGGTTACAATTACCTATGCCTGTCTTTTCCTAAAGGGTAAACAACTTTCACATATTTGTTTGCTAGTGTACTTTGCTTTGCAAAATAGTTCTGATCCTGAGGTGGTGTTTGTTAATCCAATCCCACCTTAGCACAAACTAGAATTATCATTTCAGAGGCAGTTAGACTTCATTTATGTTCAATTTCCAGTTCATGTAGGCTTCCATCATTTACATTTGTTTGTCTCCTTCCTGCACTGTGTTTAATATTGAATGATTTATAAGTAGCTATTTTAAGCACGGAAGAAATTGTTTCTTTATAAACAGGCAAGAGTGAATATCTTTTGGAACTAAAATATTTTCCCAGTTCTTTTCTTTTTAAGTCAGACATTGACTTCACACAATCTTCTTCTTTATTATTCTATAAACTTAAGTGTAAAAATCTTAAAACATAAAATCATGATCAAAAAATTTAATGAAAAAGCTGTACCTTCATCAATTATTAATCATAACTGAAAATGTTCTAACTATACCTGTGTTACTTTATTATAATTTGAAGAAAATGCCAGGCATCCTATTGTATGATTAAATCTATAAATTTTGAGGAATTCTAAAAGATAATGATACTTAAACATTAGAACAGTATTATCATAATTACATATGAGAATTTTCAAGACTTTAATATGATCAAATAACAGCATTACTTATATTTTCCCAATTGTCTTTGGATAGTTTTTTTTTTTAGCAATTTGTTTGAATCAGGATCTATATTATATCCTTTTGTGATAGCTCATTGCTTCACTTGAAAATATTGTATCAGTTCCTCCTTTATCTCTCATTTTTTTCTTATTGTCTCTCTTTTTAAAATCCCTGTTTTTATTTTATTGAGGGAAATTTGAGTGATTTCTCTTATACAGTTTCTGACAGTCTACAGTTTGTTCCTTGAATCTGTGCTGTGCATTTTAGCATGTGCTTCTCTACCTTGTATGTCTAATAAATGGATGACTAGGTGTAGAGACATGGCCGCATCCAGGATC
This sequence comes from Dipodomys ordii, assembly GCF_000151885.1. Lineage (NCBI taxonomy): Eukaryota > Metazoa > Chordata > Mammalia > Rodentia > Heteromyidae > Dipodomys > Dipodomys ordii. Next base: position 11,753,780 of record NW_012267236.1, read on the forward strand.
AATGTTTTTCTCCCACATTTTTATTGGCATCAGCCAGTTGTACAAGGGATTTCCATTCTGACAGATCAGATTTAGCCACTCTGTCATTCTGTTTTGACGAGAGTGTTTATTACCTGTTTCATAGATGATGCTACAAGTTTCAGCCATGAAGTCACAATTGTTCATGGTGACAAAGGATAACTTTCCTGTGATATCCTTTTGAACTCTGATTCAAACATATTTTATGTGTTTCAAACCGTTGCAATTATTATTTGTAATGACGATCCAGTCATGCCATTACCGCCAACAGTACTGTCTTTAAGTTGGCTCTTCACCAGTTTTGACACAACTCCATCAGTTTTGGTAGCATTTCTTTGTTTCCTGGTTTGATAGAGTATTCCACATTTATTATATTCTACCTGGAAACAGTGATTATTTTGTTTTTTTGTTTCTCCAAGATCTCTGGAGACCACAATCCAGAGATGAGAGGTGTTTCTTGGTGGGGATGTGTGATCATTTCTAGGAATTTTTAGCAACCAGAATCAGGAAATACTTTCAAAGATATCTTAATTCATGCTACTAGTTTGAAATCAGAAACATGGTTTTTTTGTTTCTCTTAAATTCATCGTTCTCACAGCATATATTTTGAATCCCGATCACCTCTAAATCTTATCTTTCAAAATACAAACCGCAGTACTCCTGGTCTCATCCCAGGCATGTTCCACAAAAAACGAAACAAAAAACAACAAACACAAACTATAAATGTCTGTTCTCAGGGGGTTTACACAGGTAAATAATAGATCACTCTTCCCCATGGAGACATTTAAAATATTGTAATACATCAAATCAACAAATGCATAATGACCTCCACCATATGGCTGACCACATTTCCTATGCTTGGATTATCCTGAAGTGACTGACAGGATTGAGAAGCTCCCTTCTGTTATGCAGCCTTACTTTTTAATTTTTTTCCCTTCATTTTGTTTTAGTACTGGGGCTTGAACTCAGGGCCTGGGCACTCAATGGTATCACTACCATTTTACCTTTAGCCCCATGTCTGGATTTTGGTGGTTTATTAGAGATTGGCTTCATACCATAGGGTTGGCTTCATACCATAACCTTCAGATCTCAGCCTTCTGAGTGGATAGGATTCCAGGCGTGAGCCCCAGAGCCCCTGTATGGAGCTGTTCTTTGATTCTCATTTATGGAGTAGGCTTAGAATGTAGGAGCATGACAGGTGATTAAATAACAGGTTGATTCAGGTCCCATAAACTTATTAAATTAAACCTTGTTCTAGGGCTAAGGGACAGACTAGAGAAATCACTAATGATACCTGACTTTCTTAAATTGCATCCCATCATAGTAATTGAGTAACAGTTCCTCATCTCAAGGGAGGAAAGTAGATAGAAGGAAGTTAGTCTTAGGTCTTATCTGATGTACCATACACAGTAGCTTAAGCTCATGTTTTCCTTTTTATTTAGATCACCTAAAATTACTTAACAAAAAGCCATACATTTAAAAATAAATCAAGCAATTCCTTCTATTAACTCCATTGGCTGCATTGAGGAGAAATTACATGTTGTAAGCTGTACATGTTTAAAGCACAAGATTTGATAAATTTTGACAAATGTAATCCCTGGCTCCTGCCCCCCTGCCTGCTTTGCTCATTCCCAGGCCACCACAGATCTGCTTTCTGTCACTGTAAATTAGTTTATGTGTTCTTGGACTCCATGTAGATGAAACCTTTCTCTCACTCTTCTTTTTTTCTGGCTTTTTTCACTCGAGTACAATTAGTTTTACCAGGTTGAAAATCTATCAGTGGCTCAGTCCTTGTGGTTGCTGAACAGAAACTGTAATCTGTGACATGGAAGTTTTACAGTCTGATTATCCACTCATGTGTTTGTGCTCATGTATTTGTACTGTTTTCAGTTAAAGATATTATCAATAAAGCCTATGTAAATATATAATGTATAAGCTTTGGGATAATGATGTATTTCTATTGTTAAGAGTACACATCTAAATGACTAGGTCATATATGTAGCTCTATGTATGTGTATATACATACATGTATATACATATAGCCCCCATGCACATATATAGGTATACACACTATATATACATAGACATGTATATATGCATATAGATGTACATATATATTTTTTCAAAGTTATCTACTTATCCAAAGGCCTCATGTGCCTGATAATTTTAGACATAGTCAATAATTCTTTTCTTTTTTTCTGATCCATCTAAATATGTGTATAATGATATTTTATACATATTTGTTTTGCAATTTTAAAGTATGGATAATGTTGAGCATCTTTTTATATGCTCACTTACAATTTATATACCATCTTTGGTGAAATGTGCATTTATAACTCTTGTATTTAAACCTAGGATCTCACACTTGTAAGCAAGAGACTACCACCTGAACCATATCCTCAGTCCTATTGCATGTTTTAAGTTTGTTTTTCAGACAGAGTCACAAACAACTTTTTTTGCTGGCCTTGGAAAATGATTGAACTACCTTTGCTTCCAGAGGATTACAGGCATGTATTATGGTGCCTGGTACCTGACTATTTAATTCTCATTTTTTTTAGTTAGAAATAATTTCATTGGTACTGGTGGATCATAAATGTAATCCTAGCTGTTCAGGAGACTAAGACCTGGAAAACTGCCATTCAAAGCTAGCTCAGATAGAAAAGTGTGCAAGAGTCTAACTCCAATACACCAGTAAAAGCTAGGCTGATTAGTGGAGCAGCAGTTATGGCAGGAAAGCTGAGTGAGCAGAAGCTCTGAAGCCAAGCTCCAGTGCCAAGGAAAATAATTTGACACGATCAGAAAGTTCATATGATACTGAAAGAATAATTGCACTCATTTTCAAAAGATTCATTCCTCTCAAATATTATGTCAACTTAAGTTGTGCTCTATTTTCTTTTTTGTTCCTAAAGATATTTTCTTATAAAACTACACTGCAATGCTTAATTTCAAATATAGTACTTGGGTGTTGGGGGAAGGGGTGTGTTGGTCCTAAGGATAGAATTTAGGGCAAGGCAAGGCCCTGTCCCTGAGCTTTTGAGCTCAAGAGTAACACTCTACCACTTGAGCCACAGCTCCACTTGTGGCTTGTTGATAGTTAATTGGAGATTAGAATCTCATGGACTTAACTTCCTGGGTTGGCTTCAAACTGTGATCCTCAGTTTTAAGCCTCCTGAGTAGCTAAGATTACAGATGTGAGCAACCACTGCCCAACCAAACATATAATGCTTTGTTTAGTGTGTCAACCATGTTGCCATTGCAGCAATGCCTTTCCAAATAATTTTAAAATATAACAAAATATTTTTCAAAGATAAGCTCAAGTAATGCATCTGTTTTGATGTCTCTTGAGTATTTTGAATCTTGAAAAGCTTCTTTGCCTTTGGTTTCTTGTAAAGTAGGAACAACTTTAGAAAATAAGATATTCCTCATCTTGAGGTTGGCTGATGTTTCTCATGATTAGATTTGCTTTATGCATTCTAGGCCACCACAGTGCACAAGAGAAATTGCGTCATTTTGTAAGATATCTTTGCCAGAGGCATTTAATGACCATTTGCCTGCTATCTAGGGGTCAAGTTTGATCACATAGCCACTTTCTCATCTGATTTATCCAGTACATAATTTCTATTTCCCCTTGCAAGTAGTAAGAAAGCCAGAAGTTGCTTATCCTATAAGTGGTCTACTCTGTAATTCTAGCTACTCAGGTGGCTGAGATTTGAGGATTGTCAGCTCAAGCAAAGTAAGTCTATGAGACTCTTATCTCCAATTAACAACCAAAAACCAAAAGTGGAACTATGGTTCAAGTGGTAGAGCTCTAGCTTTGATATTAAAAAAAGAATATTTTTAAAAGCATAAGGATAGCACCCCATCTCTGATTCAAGGCTCAGGATTGGTACAAAAGAAATAAAGAAAGAAAGAAAGAAAGAAAGAAAGAAAGAAAGAAAGAAAGAAAGAAAGAAAGAAAGAAAGAAAGAAAGAAGGAGAAAGAAAGAAGAAAAAGAAAGAAAGAAGGAAGGAAGGAAGGAAGGAAGGAAAGAAAAAAGAAAGAAAGAAAGAAAGAAGGAAAGAAAGAGAGAGAAAGACAGAAAGAGAAAGAAAGACAGAAAGAAAGAGGAAGAAAGAAAGAGAAAAAAGAAAGAAGGAAGGAAATAAAGAAAGAGAGAAAGGAAAAAAGAAAGAAAAGAAAGAGCTAGAATTATGGCAATATCCAATTGCCATCTTAATTTTTAACCCATTAAATCCTTGTTGCTTGCCTGAATAGATCTTTATTTTGGAATTGCACAAAATTATTCTCCATAATTTCTGTACATATTTATCTATCAGTCCTTTACATAAACAAGTTCCTCATTCAGTAACATGTTTTTTGTCTTTGCTAGATCTCCATATAACTGATTATTTCTTACTAGAAAGTTGCAGATTAGTATATCTTAGTTTTATATTTTGTAATTTGATGGTGTCTCACTTTTGGGCCTCTAATGTTTCAAGCTTTGTGAAGCGATTCCTGTCAAATTATATGTTTTATCCTTGTTATTTCACCCCAATTTTTACATTTTTTTCACAGAATGTGAAAAAATATTTTAATGTCTTATAGGTGCTATTACTTTGCCTTTTGGCTTCTATTATTTCTGTTAGGAAACTATTCATTATATTGATTTTTGTCCTATAAGCAAAGTGTTGTTTTTCTAAGTCTATTTTCATAATCTCCTTTTCATTATGCTTTCTCAGATTTTTGGCTGATATTCCTACACATGATTGGCATTCTCTGGGTTTGAGAAATTTAATAGCTCCAGAAATCTAAGCTTCCTTCACTATCTGGTTATTTTACAATGATGATTTTAATTCTTAAACTTTTTTTCTTTTAACATTCTAATCACAGAGAGTTTCATATTTTCCATAGTTGATTTAGGCTCTGTTTGTGTTTACCTTGCTACTATTTTGGTGATTCAAAGTAGATAATTATATTGATCTCCACTCCAGTTTTTTTATTCTTTAATCACAACTCACTCTTGAACCTCTCCAGTTCTTCTTCCTGTTTTTTTTTTAATGTTTTATTCTAACATTTCCATGTGATTTTTTTCCCTGTGGCTCTTATGTGTCCATTTATGTCTTATGGTTGTATTTTCCTTTAAACTTTTGAATTTGTTGACAGCAGTGGTTTTAAGGTCCCATTCTACTATTTCCAAAATCTGGAAATAGGTTGAAACAATTAATTTCCTTTTAATTAACTCTAATTCACAGTTTCTTATTTTCTCTTCTTGAAGAGGCAAAGAAAAAAAGAGTTTACAAGAGAGATAGAAAGAGAAAGTACCTGTTAAAGGAAACAGTGGGTTTGAACTCCATGGCCCAAAGAGAAGGTTAAAATAGAGAGAAAGAGAAATATTTACTGTTCCCAGGCAGGAAATGTGAGTTAAAGAATCCTTTCAAATAATTTCTTTTGAGATCTTGGACATTTGGATAGATGCTGGTGATTATTTTGGCTGTAATTGGTGGTTAACATAGTGGTAAGAATTAATATTCACATTCCTCCGAAATTCATGGGTTGAAATCCATTCCAATGTTGTAGTATTTGGATAGAAGACTTTTGAGAGGTAATTGCATCGTGAGAGTAGAGTTTTCATGAATGAGCTTTCTCTTCTCAGGAGAAGAAGCCAGAGAACCAGATGGTGCTTATAATTCTCTGTTACATGACAGTTCAATAAGAAGTCCAGAGACTGAAACATAGAAAGGATGCTCATCAGAGCCCATATATATTTATACCATATCCTACAGCAACCATCTCCAGAACTGTAAGAAAAAAATTATATTCTTGGTAAGCTATCTAGTGTAAAGTACTTTGTTATAAAATCCTAAAATAATTAAAAATGTTGGTTAGATTCAAACCCCTAACTCTTTCTTCCATATAATGGAAAGCAGCAGGAATCTCAGCTGATATATTTTAGTCTTCTACCTACTGATCTCTTTGGTCTGTAGAAATTTCCTCTGATAGTCACTGTTGGGCTAAAGAAGTATTTGGGCAAAAGTTTATACAAAGATACTGTGGCTCCTTCCCTGGGGATCCTTCCTTCCTCCTCACATTCAGAATGGTAGGATATCCCACACCTCTACTCTCAAACTTCTCAGCCTAGTAACACTGACTTTCTGCTTCAATTCTTACAGCCAAATGCTATACTTGCTGAGCTCTCTCAGGAGAAGAGCTGTTAAATGCAAATTTTTCCAGAGTAGTTCTCCTCTTATAAGTGACAGATCTTTTCCTGTCCTCTGCCTGATTTTTGACTGTTCTCGCATACTTTCCTACATCTTGTATATTATATAAAACTTGTAAGCATTACCTATATATGGGTTAGTTCTTGTCAAATGACTTGGCTAGGATTCCAAAACACAAGAAAAACATATACAAAATGTGATACTATAAAACAAAAAAATGATTTTGAAAAATATAGGTAACAATCAACAGAATGAAAATGTAACTAAGTTCCTGGGAGACACTATCTGAAAAGGTATTAAGACCTAAAATGCATAGAGATTTTCTACAACTTACTAGTAATAAGTACCAATAATTTTAAAAGGGCAAAGGAATTGAATAGGCATCCAAAGAAGACAGAAATGGCCAAGAGGTGTATGAAAAAGGAAATGTAAACAAACTACAGTTATTATCACCTTGATATTGTTAACAAAAAACCCCAAAGATGACAAATGTTGGCAATGTTGTCAAAAAATTAAAATCCTTTTACATTGTTGGTTTGGATACATTTGGTATAACTGCCATTGGGAACAATATGGAGATCCCTCCCAAAACTGCCATTGGGAACAATATGGAGATCCCTCCCAAAACTGCCATTGGGAACAATATGGAGAGCCTTCCAAAGCTAAAAATGGAGGCTTCAGAGGATTCAGCATTTTTGTTGTGGGTAATCAACAAAAAGATTTGAAAAATCAGAGTGTTGAGGGTGTATCTATACTGCCACATTCATTTTGTGTGTGTGTGTGTTCACAATGGCCAGATTTGGAAACATCTTACATATCCATCAAGGGATGGGTTGATCAAGAAAATGTGGTATATATGTGCGATGACATTTATCCTTAAAAAAGAAAGAGCGCATGGAACCAACCCAGATGCCCCTCAGTAGATGAATGGAGCAAGAAAATGTGGTATATATACACAATGGAATTCTATGCCTCCATCAGAAAGAATGACATTGCCCCATTTGTTAGGAAATGGAAAAACTTGGAAAAAATTATATTAAGTGAAGTAAGCCAGGCCCAAAGAAACATAGGTCCCATGGTTTCCCTTATTTGTAATATCTAGTGTATGTATGATTCAAGCGGAAAAGGTCAGATAATGTGATGTCAGGAAAATGAACCGTTAGATGTGTATTTTAATGTTTTTTTCTTTCATGCATGTGTTTCTAACGCATTTATAAGATTATCTCTTTGTTGCTTTGTATGTCCCTCCCCCACAGTATAACCCCTGCTTTCACTATATTTGGTGTCAGTATAACTTGTGGAGGAGATGGGGAAAAACCAGTTGTTTAAGGATACAGGTGGATCTGTTGCAACAATGAGAAGTACAAGTTGTCATGTCCAAAACGAACTTTACAACGTCGGTGGGGGGGTGAAGGGGGGGGAAGGAGAAGGATTGGGATTGGGGGGGAGGGGGGAGGCTGGGAAGGGATGTGAAGGGTAAACAAAGGAGGAGGCTGCAATGCTTGGTAAGAAATGTACGCATTATCCTGCCCATGTAATTGTAACTCCTCTGTACAGCATGTTCACAAATAAAATAAAATTTAAAAAAAAAGAAAGAGCGCTTGCCAATATGTAATGTATAGATAACCCTAGAGGACATTATGTAGCTGAGATAAAGCAGCCAAGGGAAACATATGTGGTACCTAGATAGTAAAACTCATACACTGTCAGAATAGAACAAAGCTAGGCACTGCTGGCTCACACCTGTAATCTTACCTACTAAAGAAGTTGAGATTTGAGAATCATGGTTCAGAAGCAACCCAGGAAGACAAATCAGAGAGTCTCTCATATTCAGACAACCAGCAAAAAAAAAAGAAATGGAGGTGTGATTCAAATGGTAGAGTAATCAGCTGTGAACAAGAGAGCTGAGTGAAACCATAGCACCTGGAGTTCAAGCCTCAGTGTCAGCACAACAACAATAACAACACCCACCTAAACAAATACAAAAAAAATTGAATGGTAGGGGTTGGGAGGAGGTAAACAAGAGGTTGATGTCCAGTAGTATAAAGTTCCAGTTATATAAAATAAATTACAAGAAGCTCCACTAAACCTAACAGTATGATAAGAGGATAACATACAAATGACATATCAAGAACAAGTCTGAGAGAGATATTGTGGCATTGGGTTCCTAGTGTTGATAGTTGATAGTGCCAAAGTCAATGACAAAGTATCAGACCAATCATTTAAAATTGAGCCAGGTGCTTGTAATTCATGCCTGTAATCCTATCTGCTCAGGAGGCTGAGATCTGAAGATTATAGTTCAAAGCCAAAGACTGTTATCTCCAATTAACTTCCAAAAAACCAAAAAGCCGAAAGTGATGCTATGACCCAAGTAGGAGAGGACTAACCTCAAGTAGAAATAGCTCGGGGAGATAGTACCCAGGCTCTGAGTTCAACCCCTGAGACCAATGTCAACTAGCCAGAGAAAGGGCTTTCCTGTCTTACCTAAGAAGAAGATCAACAAAAGCCTTAAAAAGTAGACAGAAAGCATGTTCTAAAGAATTGCCTTATAGGCTTATGATTTGGAAAGCACCAACTTGAAGGCAGTTTGGAGATGCAGCAGAGGAACCCAGAGTAAAGTGGTTTATTAAGTAATAAAGAAATAAGGCAAAGAAAATATACCACTAGTTAGAGTCACCTCATTGTCTAATTTGGATTAAACATCAGTTATAAATGGGTAAGTGTAGAGTCAGCTTCTAAGTAGTCATGCTCATTTCTTCTTTCGTTTATATAATCATTTAGAAGAAAGAGCTTGATTCAAATTTTGTTCCCATTTATCTAAATCAAGCAAAGTCAGGGTTGCCCATATTGTAACAGTCTTTTTCTGCTCAGTCACCCCTCATGACTCATGTTACTGGAGGAAGAGGTTTCAGGTAGAATAGACAGGACATGCTGTGCCCAAGAAGGAACTAGGGTACAGCGGGCAAACAGATGCACTTCTGTTACTGCCAGTCTACGCCTGTGAGATGTAGGCCCTCTGAAAGATGAAGCCTCAATGAACATGTAATAGAACACCCCTACTACTCTTCCTACAACTACACTGGGAGATTCAGAATCAGCTACAGTAGGGGACAAAGTAACGAGGTAGACCGGCAAGAGATATGTATGAGAGACTGGAAACCAAGACAGGAAGGTGAAACAATCCAAGAAGAACCTGAAGCTTCTCTTAACTCTAGATAATGCAATTATTAAACATAGTCCAATGCTTAGCCAGACAGACAGTAACCCTCCCACTAACTAACCTCCTTTTATACCTATTATTCTAAACAACTCAACTAAAAATTAAAAGGCAAGAAAGTCTAAAGAGATAAGTAATCATCAGAACAGACTCAGCTGACAGAGAGGCTATAATTAAGAATAGGAACTTAAAATTCTTATGACTAATATGTTAAAGGCACTAATGAAATAATTAGATAACATATAAAACCACATAGGAAAGGCAGTAACAGCATATAAAAGCAGATAGCAAGATGGAGACTGGAAATATGAAATAAAGTTCAGATGGAGAAAGTAGCTGTAGGCAGGAACAGGACAATTTTAACATAAGAAGGAAGAAGGAAATTTTGGTCAAGATTAAAGACATTAATTTGTAGGCTGGTGACTACATGTTGGTGTGTTTTCTCTGTTAAATTAAGCCCTCTGTTCATGGTTGAATAGACCTGGGGTAGGAGAGGCAATGGTAGTAGACCATTATACTTTCTTTCCTTCTCTTGGGACTAGTAACTAATCATACATCTCTAGGTTGCCTGAGCATGATGTGAACGGTGAAATGCGTGTCATTGTTTTTTAAAATTATTTTAAAAATAAACTTTAAAAATTATCTGTAGCTTTACCCAGGGGTTTCAATTTAATATATTAATGTGTGAGTACAACACCTCTTGATAAATGTCCTTCCATCATTCAGTGCAGATTGTGGGTGAGACTTTGTGTACGTAGACTGAAAATCACTCAAGGGTAAACTGTATCGCCTACCCAAAGAAAAGGAGTGTTCAAAGAGTGTTTTCACTTCAGCATGCTTGGCTATTACTCCATAATCTTAAGTCAAGTCCGATAGTAAATTGTAGTGATCAAAGAAAAAAAAAATCGAAAAAAGGATGAGCAGGAACACATGTTATCATGGCTACAATTGATTTGAGGATCTGTATTTTGGAGATCTATTTTACATAAGATCTTTTATACAGCTCAGCACACCACTTTTAAAGTAGATTTTTCAAAATGCACATTTTATACCAGAGGAAGTAGAAATGTAGAGAAGTAAATAAGTGCTCAGAAGTTAAGAGGCACATATCCTTTATAAATCCATGTTTGTTTTGTTTTGTTTTCCATTCCAGTCTCCAAAGCCATTGCTTGTTCTAACAAACTATGTTTTCCTTATAATGTCTCTGCAAACATATAAAAATTTAAAAGTAGCAGCAGGAAAAACAAAACTAAACCAGAAGTGAACCCCAGAGCAAAGGAAAGGTCTTATTGTACACAATTGCAGGTGTTGGGTGTTTTCTCCCATGTTGTAAATAAGTGAAGGTGTAAATTTTGTGAGGGTTGCTCTCAGTAAATTCTTGTCTTATTTTCTAGCCAAAGTAATTTGATGTGGTTCTCAGATCCATATTTCCAACTTGTGTATTTGGTTTTCTTCACTTATTATATGTTATTGGAAGTCAAATAGCTTGTTTGCAAGCTATACGGAAACATTCATCAAAATAGCAGCTCAAGCCAAGTGCTTGAGTGTGTGTGTGTGTTAAATTTTAGTGATTTAGAAGTTGAGATGTATCTTTTCATTATAGCAGAAGAACCTTGGCAGTGGCCAAATTAAAGGACAAAATCATGAAGACATTTATTTACATAAATGAAAACTTGGCTCTTCATTGGTTATGATTTTATTTGATTGGCACATTTATTTAATATTCTACATTGGTAGCATTTTACTCCATTGTCTGAAACATGAATGTGAACCTCGAATACTGGCTTCTGATATCTTTATAAGATCATATTATAAGGCAACATTGAAAATAAAATTATTATGAATATGGAAAGTATTAATAAAGCTACAAAAAAGATAATAAAATCTGTTAAAATAAACCATATCATTGAAAAAATTATTGAGTTATATCCTAGGTGATGTATCATGAAGGATTTCACTAAGGCTTTGAATTATTAGTGTGTGTGTGTGTGTGTGTGTGTGTGTGTGTGTGTGTGGTGTGTACGTGCATGCATCTATAATATTGAGGCTTGAAGTCAGGGCTTGGGTGTTGTCATCCAGCCTTTTTGATGGAGGCTGTCACTCTGCTCTACCACTTGAACCCAGCTTCACCTACCACCTTTTAGTGGTTAATTAGATAGGAGTCTCATTGTCTTTCCTGCTTGGGCTAGTTTTCAGCCACCATGCTCAAGTTTCAGCCTAGTAAGCAGCTAGGATTATAGGCGTGAGACACTAGCACTTGGCTTGAGCTGCTATTTTGATGAATGTTTCTGGATAGCTTGCAAACAAGCTATTTAACTTCCAATAACATATAATAAGTGAAGAAAACCAAATAAACAAATAAACCAAACATCTGACCAGACAGTCAATGTATATAAAACTTTATCCCTTAAATTTATATGTTCAATTGAAAAGAAGCCACAGTAACACTCTTGAGGGAATTTGTGATTGGAGGGATATAGAAATGAGAGTCTCACTGAGATGATAAATAGCAATAAAAGATTTCACTAATGCCAGTGGTTTCCAGAGAAAATTTTTCATGGGAGAGATACTTGTTATAGAAACTGATTTATTAAGGACATAAAGAGAGGAAAAGTAACCTAGAGCTGACCAAGGAGATAGCTTAGGAAAATGCTGAGGGAAGCTACAAGTATAATATATAATGTATAAAAATATGAAAATAATATAAAAATAATAGAATGAAGAGATAGAGATGGATTCTATGTCAAATATGTAGCTTCCTTCTCCACTTCTCTAGTGCACATGACAATATCTTGCACATAAGTGTACTAAAGAAATGTTTGAATTATTAAAGAAAATGAAGAACAAACCTGCCTAGTAGTTATAGAATGCTTAAGGTTGTTGATGAAAACAAAAAAAAATGTTTGACAGCAACCATAACCATTCCACTCTTCATGCATCCATTCCAGGGAGATTCTGAGAATCAGCACTGCACTATTTTTAAACATTTCATTTGTCAGCTTTTTGTTATTCATAAAAAAGTCCAATTTACTTAAAGTGCCGTGGGCAGAGTATGATCAAATTCATCGATGACAGTGGTGTTGAATAAAAATGGACAGGGACTGAAGTACCAGAGCCCATTAAAATGGACCCATGGATAAAGAGCAGTACTCAGATCTAAAGTCGACATCAACTGTAGTTTAATGTCATAAAACCAGGAATGATCAGATTCAGGGTTGACTCCAGAGACCATGTTTTCTGATGGCTCATGTGACTAAATTGCAGTATGATCTGACCAGAAATACCTGGGGAGGGGAATATTTATGAACAACCATATTGTCTTGTCTTGCCCATCCTGTCTTACTGCATGTCTTTTCTCCTTAAAGATCTTTCAGGGAAAGAATGGCTCTTGACATTCTTTTTTTTGTGTGTGTGTGTGAAAAAAATGTACAGACGGGTTACAATTCAATGGGCAAGATAATGAGTACATTTCTTGTCAAGCATTGTAGCCTCCTCCTGTGTTTCCCCTTCCCATCCCTTCCAAGCCTCCCCACCCCACCCAATCCTCCCCCCACCCCACCACCAAAGTTGTAAAGTTCGTTTTCGACATGACAACTTGTACTTCTCATTGTT
>NW_012267236.1:11767687-11857911 GCF_000151885.1 Dipodomys ordii
GTTTCTTTGAGGATTTGTTGTTGGGGGATTTAATTTTTTGAGTTCCAAGTATATTTTAGATATGAGACCCTTGTCCTTTGTGTGGCTAGTGAAGATTTTCTCCCAATCCATGGGCTTTCTATTGATCTTGCTAGCTATGTCCTTTGCCATGCAGAAGCTCTGCAATTTCATGCAATCCCATTTGTCCAACCTTTCTTGAATTGGTTGTGTTTCTGGGTCTCTATTAAGAAAATTTCGGCCTGCACCAAGGAGACCTAGGGTTTCTCTTATTCTATCCTGTAATGTTTTCAGAGTGTCTGCTTTGACTTGGAGGTCTTTGATCCATTTGGAGTTGATTCTGGTGCAGGGTGATATATAAGGATCTAGCTATACTTTTCTACAAGTAGTTAACCAATTTTGCCAGCAGCATTTACTAAAGAGTCTGCCTTTCTTCCATTCTATTTTTTTTAGCTCCCTTATCAAAGATTAGATGGCTATAGGTCTGTAGGTTCATTTCTGGGTTTTCAATTCTATTCTATTGGTCCTGAGGTCTGTTCTTGTGCCAGTACCAAGCTGTTTTGATTACTTTGGCTTTATAGTAGAGTTTGAAATTTGGTATTGATATTCCTCCAGCAGTGTTCTTTCCATTGAGGAACGTTTTGCTATTTGGGTCTTTTATTGTTCCATATGAATTTTTGGATTGCCTCTTCTATTTCCTTGAAGAATGACATTGGAATTTTGATAGGTATCGCAAGTATTGCCATTTTCACGATTTTATTCTTTCCAATCCAGGATCATGGGAGATTTTGCCATTTTTTAAGTTCTGTTTTGATTTCCTTTTTCAAGTTTTTAAAGTTTTCATCATAGAGGTCCTTCACTTCTTTGGTTTAGTTAATACCTAGGTATTTTATTTTTTGTGGGGCTATTACAAATGGAGTTGCTTTCCTAATTTCAGCCACATTTTTCTCATTGTTGGTATACAGAAAAGCCATTGATTTTGGGGGGTTAATTTTATATCCTGCTACTTTGCCAAAGTTTTGAATCAGCTTGAGTAATTTGGGAGTGGAGTCGATGGGATTCTTTAAATATAAGATCATGTCATCTGCAAAGAGGGAGAGTTTTATTTCTTCCTTCCCTATTTGGATCCCCTTTATGTTTGCATCTTGTCTTATTGCTGTAGCTAGGCATTCTAATACTAGATTGAAGAGAAGTCGAGAGAGTGGACATCCTTGTCTTGTTCCTGAGTTAAAAGGAAATGGCTTTAGTTTTTCAACATTAAGTATAATGCTGGCTGTAGGTTTGTCATATACAGCCTTTATTGTATTGAGGAATATTCCATGGATTCCTAATTTTTCCAAAACCTTCACCATAAAGGGGTGTTGGATCTTATCGAATGCTTTTTCTGAATCTATTGAGATAACCATGTGGTTCTTATCCTTGCTCTTGTTGATGTGAAGAATAATATTAATTGATTTGCATATATTGAACCAGCTTTGCATCCCTGAAATGAATCTTGTTTGATCATGGTGTATAATTTTTTGGATGAATTGTTGAAGTCGATTGACCAAAATTTTGTTGAGAAGTTTTGCATAAATATTCATCAAAGAAATGGGTCTATAGTTATCTTTCTTTGATAAGTCTCTGCCTGGTTTTGGGATAAGGGTTATGATGGCTTCATAGAATGTGTTCGGTAGTGAACTTTCTCTTTCAATTTCATTGGAGAGTTGGAGGAGTATTGGTGTGAGCTCTGCTTTGAAGGCCTTATAGAATTTCTCTGTAAAACCATCTGGTTCTGGACTTTTCTTAGATGGGAGGTCTCTTATTGCTGTTTCTATTTCAATGCTTGATATGGGCCTGTTAAGATGGTTTAACTCATTTTGGTTTAGTTTTGGCATGTCAATATTTGCTAGGAAAAGGTCCATTTCTGCCAAATTCTCAAACTTATTAGCATAAAGTTTTGAGAAGTATTCCCTTATAGTGTTCTGAATCTTGATTGTTTCTGTTGTGATGTTTCCATTCTTATCTCTGAGTTTATTTATTTAGGTGTGTTCTCTTCTTTTTCTGATAAGATTTGCTAAGGGTCTGTCAATTTTGTTAATTTTTTCGAAGAACCAAGTCTTTGTTTTGTTGATTCTTTCTATAGTTTTTTGGGATTCTAATTCATTTAATTCTAATTTATTTAATTTTAATTTTTTCTTTCCATCTACTGGATTGGGGTTTATCTTGCTGCTCTTTTTCAAGGAGGTTCAGATGTCTCATTAAATTGTTGGCTTCAGATCTATCCAATTTGTTGATGTGAAACTCAGAGCTATAAACTTGCCTCTGAGTACTGCCTTTGCTGTGTCCCAGAGGAGCTGGTAATTTGTGTGCTCATTTTTGTTGAATATCATAAACATTTGAATTTCCTTTCTAATCTCTTCCATGACCCACTCTTAATTCAGCAGTGTGTTGTTCAAACTCCATGTGTTACCAGGCTTTCTTTGGTGGCTTTTGGTGTTGAGTTCTAATTTTATTCCCTTGTGGTCAGAGAGAATGCAAGGAATAACTTCAATGTTTCTGAATTTGGACAAGTTTGCTTTGTGGCCTAAAATATGGTCTATTTTAGAAAATGTTCCATGTGCTGCTGAGAAGAACATGTATTCTGATGCTGCTGGGTGAAATATTCGGTAGTTGATCTATGCAACTGTTTAGATCTGCGGTTTCTCTGTTGAGTTTTTGCCAAATTGATCTATCTAGTGGGGAGAGTGGTGTGTTAAAATCCCCTACAATTAATGTCTTTGGATCTATGTGAGATTTGAAGGAAAGTAGTGTTTCTTGGATAAATTTGGGTTCTCCATTGTTTGGCGAATAGATATTTAGAATTGTAATATCCTCCTGAAGGAGAGATTCCTTAATTAGTATGTAGCGACCTTCTTTATCTCTTCTCACAAATTTTCATTTGAAGTCTATTTTATCTGATATTAGGATTGCAACTCCTACCTGTTTATGGGCGCCATTTGCTTGGTAGATTTTGTTCCAGCCTTTAATATTGAAAATGCGTTTGTTTTTATGGGCAAGATGTGACTCCGAAAGTCAGCAGGTAGAAGGATCTTGTTTTTTAATCCAACTAGACAGTCTATGTCACTTAATTGGAGAGTTAAGTCCGTTAATGTTAAGAGATAGGACTGAGAGGTATTTGGGAGTTCTTGCCATATTATCCACCTTCTTGGGGCTGCGAAAATTGGGTTCTTCCTATGGTTCTTGGATTCTCAGTTTGTGTGCAGTTTCTTGGCCTTTACTGTGGTCTTGTTGGTTTTCTATGTGTATGACATCTTTAAGAATCTTTTGTAGGGCTGGTTTGGTGGGGATGTATTGTTTCAATTTTTCTTTGCTATGGAAGGTTTTTATTTGGCCTTCAGTCATGAAGGAGAGTTTAGCTGGGTACAGTATTCTTGGTTGATAGTTGTTTGTTTTTAGGGCATGACATACACCATTCCAGGCTCTTCTTACTTTGATTGTCTTTGCTGAGAAATCTGAGGTGATTCTAATTGTTTTCCCTTTCTAGGTGATTAATCTTTTCTTCTTGACAGCTTTAAGGAACTTTTTCTTGGTCTGAATTGATCCTGTGTGGATTATAATGGTGATGGTGGGATGTCCTATTCTGGTCTGGTCTATTTGGAGTTCTAAAAGATTCTTGTATCTGAATAGGCCTATCTTTTTGCATGTTTGGGAAGTTCTCTGCTAGGATCCTGTTAAACAAATTTCCTAGACCATTAACTTCTGTTTCTAGGTGCTTCTCTACACCCATTATCCTTAGATTAGGCCTTCTGATGGTGTCTTCCAAGTTTTGGATAGATCTATCGTATTTCTTGGACTTGTCTTGGATGGTTGTATGTTCTTTCTCTATAATATCTAGGCTGTCTTCTATCCCTAAGATTCGATCTTCTGCATGGTCTAACCTGCTGTCAAGACTTTTTACTTTGTTTTTTATTTCTTTTCCTTCTAATTGGTCAGTTTTGATGGCTTCAAATTCTTTGTTGAAGCTTTGTTTTAGTTCCTGTATGAACTTCTTTACTTCCTTAATTTGGTGTTCAGTGTTTATTCTCAAATCACTTAGTTGATTGGTTATGGTTTCCTTGGACTCCTATTCCTTCTGTTGGGTTCTATTCAGCATTTCCTTTGTGGTCTCCCTAACTTCCTTCAGCTCTTTGTTAATGGATCCCATGAATGCCTTTAGTGATCTTTGTGTATTCTCATCCTACTCTCTTAATTCCTGTATTACTCGTTGCTTAGCTTCCTCCTGCCATTCCTTTAGTTCTCTTTGAGTGTTCTCAGCCTGTTCATGCCATTCCTGCCTTTTTCTTTGAGTATTCTCAAGCTGCTCATGCAAATCCTGTATCAGTTTTTGAGTAGCTTCCTCACGCTCATGATCTTCCTGTATAAACCTTTGGATTGCCTCCTCTCTCTTCCTATCACTCTCATACAGAGTCCTTTGTATGTTTTCAATCTTTTCATTTATCATGTTTGCCAGCAGTGTTTGTAGAGCTATTTGGGAACTCTCCTCTGGATTATTCATTATCTGTTCTGTCCCCTGATTATCATGAGTGGGAGTTGAGATACCCGGACTTGCCATTTTTCTTGTGTTTTTCTGGCTTACTCTGCCCATTTGGGATGGAAATAACACCAGTTTTGTGCTAGAACACTATCTTAAGGCAAGCATCAACCACACTTTGTATATGCACAGTCAATAGTCTGCAGATACAATCTAGTTCAACAGATATATCTATTCAACATCAAACAACTATATATTAATGGGCTATGAACCACAAAGAAAAATTTGGTAAACCAGAAATTATTAGGTTTAGGGAGAGATGTGGGTAAAAAATAGGAATAAAGTGATGTGGGAAGGCACAGGGAGAGTTAACTTAACTACGTCCTAATCTCAAAGCAGGAAATAGGTTGGGTAGGATGCAAGTAGAGAGAGAGAAAAAAAGAAGAACGAGAAAGGGAAAAAAAGAGACCAGAAAAAATAGAAAAGTGAAAATTAGAAATGCTATGAACCTCTGAAAACAAACTATTCAGAGAAAAACGTGAATATAATGAGAGAACGGGAGGGATATGAAAGAGATGTGAAAAACTTAAAAGTAAAAATACTTAAAATATTTTATAGGTATAAAGAGGTAGTACTGCTAATAAGGGATTTAAGTCTTGAAAGAAGTAATAAATTTGTGGATTCAGTGTGTACACAATGGGGGATAGGATCTAATAGTTAACTATGGGTTTATCTGAGGATGTGCAGAACCACAATTAAGTCACATAAAGAAGAACGAAAGAGCAGAAAAGGTGAAAAGGATAAGAAAGAAAGAAAAAAGATCAGAAGTTCAGTAGAGCTAAACAAAAAACAAAAAGTTTTTTTTTAAAAGAAAGAAAAAAAAAGAAAAACGCACACACACATATACCCGTAAAATAAAAATTATAAGGGGAAAAAAGTTACTAGAAAACAATTTTTTTCAAAAAAGATAAAAATTAAATTTTTTTCTTTTCTTTAGAAAAGAAAAAAATTGTAATAAAAGATACAGAAAAAGAAAAAAAAAGTTCTTTGATATTTTTTGGCAGGGGTGGGAAAAATCCTGTATCTCCCTTTTGTCCATAACCAGCCTCTTGTTGGAGTCTCTGGTCTGTTGGAGTCCTGTGGCTTGGTTGGTTTCTTACATCAGTTTGTTTGAACAGGCAGAAAAATGCTCTGCTTTACCCAGGATTTTGCGATCCTCCTCCCAGGTTAGTTCAATGGGAGGAAGATCTGCTTTGAGTATCACAAAAGAAGGAGATGGCTTTTTCCTCAAGTTTGGAGATGCTGTGATGAGGCTAGGTTCTGGGTAGAGTTGAGGCCTTTCAGCAAACAGTAGCTTTTCCTGGGGACTAGTGTGTGAGAAACTCACAGAGCCCAGCCTGGAGCCACTCTCAGGGTTTATGTTTACTGAATTTCAATTGGTTGTCAAGGCTGCTAAAGGGAGGGGCAGCCTCTGGCTCTGATTACCCAGTGAAGAAAGCCACTCCTGTGGCTGGCGCCTGAGCTGGGTGACTTTTCCCTGGGTGTAGCTGAGTCTGGCAGGTCAGATTAGGTTCTGGTGACCTGCTAAATGACTCTAGTTTTCTTCCAAGGCCTGAGTTGGAGCTAGCAGCTCCGCTGAGCTTTTTTGGTGGAGATCTCTGGTACTGGGGGTGGGGGGAGGAGGGGTGGCCTTCCCTCCTCTGCTCCCTGAGAAGGAGTGAGGACATCAGGCTTCTACTCACCCCGAGTCTTGGTTCCTGGGTAATCTCTGGTCTGCGAACTGCAGGATGAAGATGTCCGCTCCTTGTCCATTCTTGCTGGTGTTGAGTAGAATCCGTTCACCTGCTGTGTCTGGCTGCTTTGTTCCAGACTCTCTGTTTTTCAGGTATGGCAACTGCAGCCACTGCCGCCACCGCTGCCGCCACAGCGGCGGCTGCTGGCAAGTGCTCAGAGCTGTCTCCTTGCCTGGATTTTCTCTCTCTGGCCTAACTCTCTGTCCTGTGATGGCACACTTGGTGTGATTCTCTGGCTTAAGACTGTTCACTGGAACTCTAAAACTGCTTTCTATGCGAGAGCTTGTTTAGATTCCAGCTTCTCCTCCGCCATCTTCCTGGAACTCCCCTGCTCTTGACCTTCTTATGTAGTGACTTTGCCTCAAGCATATATGTAGGTTTACATGCTCTTAAACTTGGGTACTCATCTTAACCATCAATATGGGTGTGATTTTGATGACTCATTAAGAAAAACAGTGGAACAAAAGTGAGCATAGTGCTTCGCAGAGTTGCTTTCATTAACATATAATTAGCCATATATGACCCTATCCAGATTTCTGCACATAAACAATTTTAACCAGTATGGTAGCTACAGAAGGAAGTGGTAAATGAGGAACTAACACATAGTCCAATAGCCTATGACACTGGAGAACCAAGTCAAGAAAATTCAGACTCCAGAGATGTTTAGATCAAATCTATTTTCCACCGAATGAGTTCTTACATCAAAGCATGAGGCTATTGCTTTGCTGTTTTTGTTTTGTTTGTTTTTCATATAAAAGATAGAAGGGCAAGAAAGATTAAGCAATTGAGTTTTTCAGGAGATTGGGAGTACAGTCCTAGATGACTGTTCCGAGAGTTTTCTTGAAGATTCCCAATCTGCCTCTGTGGGTGTATCTATCCTCTTCTTAAAGGAGCTTTGAGGTTCTTCACTTGGAAAAAGCTGGCAATTAAACCTTCAGAAGGTCTGGTTGAAAGAGAAGTTGGTAGGGTATGAGGAAAGCTAGAGAAGGGATGGCTCAGATGTTATGGCACCGACCAAGAAGACTGCATGTGGAGATGTCATTTAAAAGCATTTGCTTAGGGCTGGGAAGGTGGCTAAGTGGTAGAACACTTGCCTTGCATGCATGAGGCCCTGGGTTCGATTCCTCAGCACCACATAAGCAAAAAAAAAGCCAGAAGTGGCACTGTGGCTCAAGTGGTAGAGCACTAGCCTTGAGCTGAAGAGCTCAGGGACAGTGCCCAGGCCCAGAGTTCAGGCCCCATGACCGAACCCCCCCCCCCAAAAAAAAGAGAAAAGAAAAGTGTTTGCTTATAGATATGAGGGAAACCATGCAACTACAAGTAAACACACTAGATGGTAAAAGGAAAAATACACTGGGACATTCACACAGTGAAACTAAAGGAGGATATTCCTAGGGAGGATCATATAGGCTCAATAGCTATATGCATCTGATCATATAAAATAATATTTATCAGAATGAATTCAAGAAATTGAAACTAGGGTTCTTTGGTTTTCTTTGTTGCTGCTTTTGTTTTCATTCCTTTTGTATTCTTTGTTCCTCTCTTGGTCTGTGGGAGGGTAAGAGGAGGCACAGAAATGGTGGGACAAAGGGTGAACGAATGCAGCAGTGGTACTCAGTCGACACTATGTCAAAAATGAACTAGACAGCTCTGGTGGGCATGGGATGGGAAAATTGGGAGAAAGCAAGGGAAGGGGTGACATTGTTCAAAAAGAAATGTACTCTATCTGACTTATATAACCATAACCCCTCTGTATATCGCCTTGACAATAACAACAAATAAAGTTCTTAAAAGTTCCTGCTTAAATGTTTTCAACAAATGGGGCTAGAACAATGAATATTCATAGGCAGAGAGAAAAGACACAAAGTAAAGATGAAAGGAAGAGAAAAGGAAAGAAAGAAAGAAGGAAGGAGAGGAAAGAGAGAAGAGAGGAAGGAAGGAATGAAAGCAAAAGAAGGGAAGGAGGAATGAAAGAGAGGAAGGGAAACAAAGAAAGAAGGCAGGAAAAAAGTAAAGGAAGAATGGGAAAAAGAATAAGGAAAAAAGAGGTAGAGAGAGGAAGAGAGGAAGGAAGTCAAAGAAAGAAGGGAGGAGAAAAAGGAAAAGAGAAGAGAAGGAAAGTTATGGCCTAAGTTTCACATTTTATAGAAAATTAATGCAAAGTGAATTATAGACATAAATGTATAACAATTGTCATTATAAAATATCCAGGAAGAAAAAAAAGGGAAAACATCTTTGAGTCTAAGGCTAGAGCCTTTCTACTTGCACAAAAATCACAAAGAAAGAAATGTTGACCAAATTTAAAAATTAAAATAAACATTGTCCTAATAACATATATGAAGCTCAATACACAAACAGACTGATTAAAGGAGGGTCTCCTTCGGGGAGGAATCTGAAGACATAACTCCTCTGAACAACTCCAGTACTATTTATCAAAATGAATACCAGGAAATTCAAACTTGTTCATTTGGGGTGGGGGGAAGGAGGCCCACAGGAATCGAGGGAGAAAGGGTGAGCAAATGCAGTCATTGTATCCAAAGTACACTAGATGTAAAGTGATCTAAGTAGCTTGTGTGTAGGGCCAGGAGCAGGAACATGGGGGAGAATGAAGGAAGGGGTGACGTTGTCAAGAATCATTGTATCTAGAACTTGGCTTATGGAATTGTAACCCCTTTATACAACTACTTAATAGTAATTACATAAAGTTTTAAAAATATAAAACATATTGCTTTCAATGACCTTGTGTCATTGAGAAACAAACTACAGACTAGGGGAAAACATCTGCAAACCAACAACTAGTATTTATACTACATAAATAACTCAAAATTCAACAATAAAAGAAAAATCCAACCACAATATGGTCAAAAGGTACTAGCAAGTATTTTATTGAAGAGATTATATTGGTAACAAGTATATATAAAGGTGGTCAACATTAGCTCTTACAGATTAAACCTACAATGAGAATAAAGTTAATAGCTAAAGTTAATAATGACAGCATCAAATGCTGGCAGTGAATGATGAAACTAGATGAGTCGTCACATTGCTGGTGGCTATATAAAGTGGGACAGCCATTCTGGAAAACAACTTGGCCATTTCTTATAAACAAAAAACGTGCAACTACCATATGAAGTTGCATTCTTGGATAACTCTCTGAGAAATGCAAACTTACATTCTTTTTGTTTTAAAAATTATATTTACGCCTGTAACATGGAAACTCTGGCCAGTTTAGTTAGTAGTTAAAATATAGAACAACACAGATGATCGCTTAGATGAATTGTGGTCCATTCATAACATGAACTACAGCTCAACAATAAAAAGGCTTAAAGTAGTAATATACACAACAAAAAAACTTGCATGAATCTGTATGGATTTTTTTACTGGGAAAGATCAAATTTTTTTTTTTTTGGTCGGTGGTGGGCCCTGAACTCTGGGCCTGGGCGCTGTCACTCAGCTTTTCAGCTCAAGGCTAGGGCTCTACCACTTGAGGCATGACACCCCTTCCAGCTTTTACTGCTTACGTGGTACTGAGGAATTGAACCCAGGGTTTCATGCATGTAAGGCAAACACTCTACCACTAAGCCACCTTCCCAGACCCGAAAGGTCACATTTTTAAAATGACAGAATTATAGAAACAAGGAACAGATCCATGATTAGTAGAATGCAGGCCCAAGAATTGGAGGAGGTAAAAGAGAAAGGGACATTTAGTATAAAAGCCAATAAGAGAGATCATTGTGGTGATAGAAGGTTCTGGTCACATGAGGGCCAATATTGTGCTTGTGATAGTCTACCCTAGTATGGAAATATATTACCTTTAGGTACAACTGAGAAGATAGAAGAGATTTCTATTATTTTGTCAAATTTCAGGTGAAACTATGATTATCTCAAAATTAAAATTTCAATATTTCACCATTCCCAGGAGTTCCAAGTTAGCGATTCAAAAATATATCATCTTTATTCCACAGTTCAAACAATATATTGAATTGCTAGATTCCAGAGAAAAATGGGCTGAGGAAATGCTTAGATTATATTTTCTAGCTGTAGAATAGCTTGGAAGTATTTTAAGAAGAACAATACTTTAGTTAGATTTGTGTTGAAGAAACATCATCCTTTCCTATGTGATGGGGCTTTGGAGTGGGTGTTAGGGCAGGTGTAGAGCTTGGGTAAGCAAACTGGGCAGAGCAAGAGGAGACAAGATTGATTGGTACCCATCTGGAGAACCATGAGATGGGACTGATCTACCAAGGTGAATTCTCATCATGTGAGGAGGGAAACACAAGAAACAGATTGGTAATAGATGACTAGAATGTAGTAGTGGCTTTGGTTTTAAAGGTGATTGCCTTTGGTAGGACTTGGGCAAGGAAGAAGGGTCATGAACTAGCCTGAGTCTTCAGAGGCAATGTGAGGACTTCTCACCAGTCAGAAGTTGTGAGGATGGAAGGCCTGCAGGAGGAAGAGCTCCCTCAGTCTCACATTCCCATTATCTTTCTACAGGGAAATTGTGGCCAAGAATAGTGAAGCCACTGGTGTCATCAAAAAATTTTACCTACCCAAATCCATGAACTTTTCCTCAAGGAATATTATAGTAGTTGTTCAACATTTCCAAGAAAAGATGCGTGTCTTGGGTCTATGGCACTAAACACAATCCTTTTCTTTTCAAAAGAGGCAGTTAGAGATGAAAGCTAGGAGCAGTGCACCTCACTGCATTGCCACACTATTTGAGGGAAGACCAGGATAATTATATTCATTGTGAATCTACTCACACAGCACAGGGCTGTGTCCTGAGGCAGAGGTTTACGGCGAATGCGTGGTGCAATGGGCACACCTGTGATTCTTATTTTTATTATTATTATAAAGGTGATGTACAGAGGGTTTACTGTTTCATAAGTCAGGTAATGAGTGCAATTCTTTGTGGACAATGTCACCCCCTCCTTGAAGCTCTGGCTCAATCAAGCTCTGTCCAATTGGAATCTGTGTGCGGACCTATTCATTTTTGCTTATGGTCTTCTAGTGACAGGCAGGTACTAGAGACCATACACAGAAGTGTTTCTATCTATCAGCTGGAGCTGCAGCCCAGTCATTCAATCTCTGGGGTGTTGAGAAGCTGCAGATTCAGGGGTTGCCATATTAGAGGGGGAAGGACTTGTGATTAATTTATAGTCCCCTTCAAACCACATTGCCATGCTGAATGAAGGATGGCGCAAGCTGTGGATGTCTCCTTCTCAGAAGCTCTCAGGATTGCTTCCTGAGAAATTCTGGATCCCTGTACAGTCTGCCCTGTTATCAGCTAGCTGGCCTCCTGGGCAATTCTCCCCAGTCAATGTGCTGTGATGAGCTGGAAGCAGTACACTTCTCACCACGGTGGGAGAGCTGGCCGATTGGGGGATGGGCCCCCTCCGTGAAGTGCAATTGGATTGCCTCCATCCACAACCAGTTTCTATTAGCACCTTTTGAGAAGGAAAGAAGCAATATCATAAATTTTTTTTAAACCCATGCCACCAGAGTTGTCATGTGAACATTTCCTCTCATGGAAAAGACCTGGGGGAGTAATTAAATGTCTCCGATGCCCTGTCTTCTTTAAAGGTGGAGATTTTTCCTCTCATAAACACTGAATTACCCTGTGGTGTTTATTTAACATAATACCCAGAAGATCCTGGGCGCGCTTTCACATAAGTCTTTTTCCTCCCTTTCCTCACATCTGTCTTGCTGTTTCTCCAGGTCCACCTCAGGGATTTCTTGGAGCCCTGGAAGACGCTTCCTGATGGTGAGAGCGATGTTAACTTCGTCCACAAGAAACAAAGGTCTTTCCAGGGAAATGCTATTTTTATTTTTATGTCTGCTTGAATAGACATGGATAAGAAATTAAATCTGGCCAGGGGGTTGATGCTGCAGCTTGTAGGGGTGTGTGTATGCAGGGGGGGGGCAGGGACATATGGAAGGGCCTGGAGTACAAAGAAAAGCCTGGCCATGAAGCAGCCCCAAGGGGATGAAAAGAAGGTCTGGAAACTTGCCAGAGCCGATCATTGCAACATCAGTAGCAGTAAAGATGCATGAGCAACGGATGGAATATGAGCTCAGGAAAGCTAAAAGTTACTGGTGGAGGAAAAGCACCAGTGTGGGCTGCAGAAGTGAGGTGAAGTGGAGGGATGTAAATAGAAACTCTGATTAGATCATGTCCGTCACTTAGCTGCTGTCCGAATGTGGTGTGAGCTCCATGCTAGCCTCCTGACAGACACACTGGGTTCATGGCTGTTGCTACCACATCCAGTATATAAAGAGAAGCCTGTATGCACAGACCAGCCCGTCTGCGTACTGACAGATGGAATGGGAGTTACCGAAGTGAAGAGCACAGTATGATTTAGGGCAGGGTCTGAATGAAATTCTATGTAGCATAGTTCAAATACAATTGCATTAATATGAACATCTCAGGTTTTTAATTGAATGAACAGTTTCTGAATTGATTTTTATTGTTTAAAGTCATGCTGGTTAATGGCTTTTCAAAATAAAATTGCATTTGGCTGACTTAAGTATCAATACATTAAAAATTAATTTGAATGTATTTTAAGCACCAAATCAAGGTTTCTGTAAAACTGGACATGATCCATTTCCCTTCCTCCTAAATTGCTTTATTTCTGGCCATGCACAAAGCAAAAATAAATCAAAGTACGTACAAGCAGGTTCTGTTGATTGTTAGCTCAACCCTCAGTACAACACTCTAATTTTTTATGAACTATTATACATTGATAAAGTCCTCAGTTTCCCCAATGGGAAAAACGATAATATTATTTACCTTGCAAAGCTATTGTGAGTACTCTTATAAATGGGATCATATGAAAAGTTCAGCCTGTGGTCAACAGTCAGCAAGGATTATATATATATATATATATATATATGTATATATATATATATATACATATATATATATGTTTAGGTGTAAATAACTGTATATATTTTGCATGTAATTCTTCTGTATTTGTGATTGAAATACTGCAAAGACCTGAGTTAGAAGAAGGAATATGGGATATACTGGGTAAATCCAATAAAGGGATGAGGAACAGAGAAGATAATAAGGCATTCTAAAATTAGGAATATTTTCCCAGCAGAACATTGACTTTGATCAATAAGACAATTAGGAAAAACATAGAACATGAAAAGTCTTACACATAAAGATTATGGACCTAGTTTCTTAAATTGGAGGATATACACTTTTTCTATAACAATGCCACGTAGGATTTTGTTTTGCTTTGTGGATACTGCAGACCCAAAGACAAATACTTATCTTTGGAACCAGAGCATAAATAGATAATCTTTAAAAAGTGCACAGGAGCATATGACAATAAAACTTTATTTATAGAACCAGACAGTAAACCTGATTGGACGTACTGGTTATAGTTTGACATTCCATATTCTAAGTAATAAGAACTAAACTCAGCCTCCTGTCTCACTCTTCCTTCATTTAGAAATCCACAAAGCATTTGCTTTCTGAATTGGTTAGCTTATAGTTAACACCAGACTATGTTCATTAGTTCAGCCATGCTATGAATATTTAAGCATCTACAGTCATTAAGTGCTGTCCTAGGTGCAGGAGTTTATGTTTTAGTAGAAGAGACCTATATCTGTCACTATCCACTAGCAAAGCTCTACAGTACATAAACCACACCTCGCATTGTTTGCAGAAGTGCAGTTGGTTTTTCTACATCTAGAAGTTAGCTCATTATACATTTAAATAAAGACAGCATATGTAGACATCAGCAATAGGTTTAATAAAGTCGATTCTGATATTTTCTGGGACTTGATGGGGAAATGTGGCTGGATACTAATGTGATTTAGTGTACTGGAACCTAGAAGAAAGACAGTGTTCAGTGAATGCTGATTGATTGATCACTAGCCACCTGAGAGCAATCTCCAGTGACCTAGAGGGCCCTGTTCTTGCCTCTGTGCTACCCAACCTTTCCATCGATGTCTTAGATGAAAACATGGAAAGCATGCTGATCAAATTTGCAGATGACATAAAGCAGAGGGAGACAGCTGACAAGGCTAAGACGGCCAAGATCTAAAATGATTTCGACAGCCTGGAACAATAGCCTGAATCTAACAAGATGAATCTTAATGTGGATAAATGGTGGGTCCTGCACTTGAGTTCAAAAGTCAAATTGCATATGAGATGCGGGGGGAGGAGTGAGTAAACTGCACCACATGGGCACAAACCTTAGAGATTTCATTGACACACAGTGGAAGCCCACAGTGCGACAGAATGTCAGACATTCCAGTACAAACGAGTGAGATCACTCCCGGGACAGCGTCCAGGGGATGGGAGGTAAGTTTACCACAGTACCAGGTAAAAATCAGATCAAGCACGAGCTTCTGAATATCATATTCTGAGTGATAATAGATAGACTCTCTCTCAGTCAAAACAAAATACTCAGTGACTCATGCAGAAGCCTCAGAACTTGGGAGACTGATGAAGAAAATAAAGGTAATGAGCTCTTGCGGCTGATTTAGGGGTTCCATGTCCCCCCACAAAGCACACTGCAGGGACGTATAAAAGCAACTCATTGAGAAACTGTCTTTGCTTTCTGTAGCACAATGCTCATCTTCTCTTAGGTGAAAAGAGTGAGTGAATGTTCATTAAAATGTACACCCTCTATGGGAAAAATCTCTAGGGAACTCAGGAGCACATACAATAAAAATGGTTTGGATTTAATGGCTGGAGTTATGACTTAGTGGTAGAGTGCTAGTCTGGCAAATGAGAGTCTCTGAGTTCAAACCCTATCGGCAGTGTTTGGTGTTACTTGGTTTTTTACACCACTGTCATTGCCTCTGTAATCTTCTAGTCATGCTTGGAAATCTGTGTTCAGTAACAGAGGCATGACAGGTGAGCAGCAAAGTGTGTCTGCTGTCCGGCTGGGAAGCTTGGTACAGTAGAGCCTGTGAATCCATGGGAACATGATTACGAAGAGACTGCTGTTGAGGAAATCCTGGGAAAATTTAGGACATAGAGGTCGGTGTTGTATTGATGATGCTTGGTCCCTTTTTCTAATAATGCCACCCAACTTCAGCTACCAACATGCCACTTTTCCGCAACTCTCCTATTTTTACTTTATTATTTAAATGGTGTATGCAACTTTTCACCTTGCTTATTGGGCTACCATTTGATTTTTTTTTATCAAGGGCATATTTTTACAAGTGAAGGGTGGCTAAGCACTGAGCAGATCCTACAATTATTTAAGCACAAATGATGACAACTTAGGATGGATTGAGGGCCCTTCTGCCTCAAGAGCTGCATACTGCGCATGTGGAAATCTTAATTTTCTTTAAATTTTCTTTTGATTTTGTTGGACCACTCTTGGGCAAAACCATAGTAGTACATTTTTGTGAATAAGTTGGGCTCATTGTACTTCCAAGGAGCAGACTCAATCTGGTGATTTAGAGAGTTGTCTTGACTCACAGACTCAAGAAATAGGGAAAGTAATTAAAATTTTCTGGTTTGTTCTAAAAGTACATGTATTTTTAATATTTTAAAATACAGATTTGTCCACTTTGTTGAATGTAACTGTGTAAATGAATAAATGACTATATACTGAATTTCTCATATATTTCCCTTATTTGGAAGATGCATCTAAAACACAGTCTTCCTGCTGTAGTGGCACTTTTTTAAATATCAGAAACATCATATCTTCCATCCACAAACCATGAGCTCCTTGGATTTGCTTTGAGATTAATGCTGGCCCTTAAGTTTAGAACAATTTGTCTCCTGCCTTGATCTACCTCATCTTT
Source organism: Dipodomys ordii (assembly GCF_000151885.1). NCBI lineage: Eukaryota > Metazoa > Chordata > Mammalia > Rodentia > Heteromyidae > Dipodomys > Dipodomys ordii. Next base: position 11,783,765 of record NW_012267236.1, read on the forward strand.
CAGCATGGCTAGCTCGTTCTTTTATTCTTGCCAGAAAAGCTCAGATGTCCCAAGCTGCTGCAAACTTCCCTAATTATCCAAGTCTGCATGAGGGTCACAACTGATGCTGTCTGAGGACGCCCTCTCCTTCCCATGGCAATTGATTCCCCAATATTGCGTTCCCCTTCTAAGCCCCGAGAGGTCAGAAACCAGTGCTGATTTATTCATTGTTATAGCCAGCATTTAGCTGGGTGCCTGGCACAACATGTGTGTTCCATAACTTTGTTAAATTGAACTAATTCATTGGAAGTAGTAAGAACTTTAAGGACATCATTTTAGCCATCAATAAAAATGTGCTCCAAAGAAAAGATGGTAATAATACTGTAGTAGTGACAGGCACCATCTATCCCCATGTGCCTTTATGATAGAATAAAGAAGTTGAGTTCCAATGAAGGCGACTGACTTGCCCAAGGCCACATAGCCATTGAGCAGTTAAGCCAATACTAAATTCCATTTATCTTGCCTAGAATGGTTTTTATTTTATATATATATATATTTTTTTTTCCTGTCTCACTATAACTGCCACAGCCAGACGATGAAGTCACAAATCTACTCTGGTGAAATTAAATATGAGAGAGATTTGTTACTTCAGAATCCCAAGGAAGCTGGAGACCCAGGTTTTGAAGAGGGACTTAAACAGATCCTGGTTTGAAGCATGTTGTGCTTTGGAATGGTCCAATGAGAAAGCTGTTCTGGGACTGTTTTGCATACAATATTCCTGATATCTGGGCTCTAGTTTCATAGCAGGCTGATAGTCCCAATAGCACTCTCTTTTCTTACTGAGTTTCTCAAATGTTCCAACACTATTTTGTTCTTTATTCTTTTAAGGTTCAAAATCCCAGTCAAATTAATAATCTGTCTGGTTAATAACCTCAGGTTAATCACGCTGGGACCTGGATGCCGGGAACAGGGAAAGGAAAATACTCGGCCCATCCTAGTTTATTCTATGTGAGGCAGGTAAGGCCAAGATTCTCACACTCAGAAGTATCAGTACCCTGAGCATCCACCAAACAAAGCCCTGTAAGTCACCATGCACTGTGCTAGTTTTGTCTTCACTGTCTCCATTCCTTCATGTTACTCATGTCTCATGCTAATCATCTGACCTTGTATCAGTGCGAATAATGACATATGGATCAAGAAAAGGTGGCACATATACACAATGGAATTCTACTGACTGATATTGCATCATTTGCAAAGAAATGTAAGAACTTGGAAAACATTATGTTAAGTGAAGTAAGTCAGGCCTAGAGAGATGAAAGAGGCATGCTTCCCCTCACAGGTAGCAGCTAGAATTAGTTTTAAAAATGTATATGTAAGCAAGTTGGGGGTATGTGAGTGTATACAAATGTATTAACTGAAATATGGTAGGTTCAAGGAAGAGCTGAAATAGTGCAATTCCTTAGAAGAGCCAAATCAAAGTCTAACAAAATAAATACCAGGAAGCAGGTACCTGAAAGGGCCAGGGTGGAGCCAAGCGAGTGGTGGTAGATCAATGAAGAGGAGAAGGAGGGGGGAATGCCATCAAGAATTCAATATATATCATACAAAATGAAGAAAAGTGAGGGAAGGGGTGGGGTAGGGAGGGATGGGTAAGAACGTTGAAAGGGATGACATTGATCAAGATACATGGTGTGCTTAAAGTGCTTTGTTTAATAGCAACTCCTTTATACTTGAAGACAATAAAATAATTTTAAAAAATCATTAAGAAAAAAGAATAATGTCATAATGAGATACTCTGGCTTTTTTGTTTCATTGCTAATTTTGGAAGAAAATTCAAAAGCCATCTCCTTCTTTGTTTTTGTCTGGATTTTCTCCTTTACAAAACACATGTGCATTTGGATGGCTTTCTATGGCCATCCTTTCACTAATACTCAGTGGGTCCTTTGTAAGCTGGCTCACCATTAGATGTTGGTAATGCTCTGTGGAAGTGTTTTAACTATTTTCCTCAATAAATGAAGAAATGTAGCCTATTATAATGTCTGCCATTTGGAAGATTTCAGACAAGGGAGATCTTGTAGCCAGTGCAGATACACAAGCCCTAGGACTCAGATAATTCTATTTTTGGCTAGGTTGAGATCTGAGGATCATAGTTCAAAGCTAGCTTGGGCAGGAATATCTGTAAGACTGTGATCTCTAGTTAACCACCAGAAAACCTCAAGTGGCACTGTGGCTCAAGTGGAAGAGCGCTAGCCTTGAGCTGAAGAGCTCAGGGACTGTGCCCAGGCCCAGAGCTCAAGACCTACAACTGGAAAAAAAATATCACCTTCCTCTTAAGAAAAAAATGAATTTTCTATGTCAAAGAGACATTTATATGCACATGTTTATTATAGTACTGTTTACAATATCTAAGATATGGAATCAATCTGGATGTTTATCAATAAACAGCAAGAATGTAACATATACACACATACACACACGATGAAATATTACGCAACCATCAAAGGATGAAATGCTGTCATTTGCAGTAACATGGCTAGAATTGGGCAACATTATTATAAAATGGGAAGCATAGAAAGATGAATGAGTGCTAATAAGTTGACCTCAAAGAACCAAAAATTAGAATACTTGTTACCAGATCCTTGGAAAATTGAGAAGAAAGAGAGAATGAAGAAAGAATGTGCATGGGTAATGGAGCACAGTTAGTCTTGAATCATTTTTAATGTTTTATGGCCCCTGCAGGTTGACAGTAATTAATTGAATATTCCAAAATAGCTACTAGATTGATTTTGAATGTTGCTAGTGAAAAGAAATGATAAATGTGTGAGATGATAGATATTATCAATTACTCTGATAGGATCTTATCAAATTATATACATGCGTTAAAATGTCACACTGTATCCAATTATACAATTATACCCGGCTACCATGCCTTAATTGTAGATAAGAGTACCTGTTTGGTTTTTGTTTTAGTTTTTTAAATGAAGAAAACATTGTATTTCCTAGGTTAGAATTTGAGGCAAGCTTCAGTGGGCTAGCCAAAGCTTTATCTCTTGTCCTATGGATTAGAACACATGAAGCCCTTTAAATCTACTTAGCACACCTGGTTGGGTTTTTTAATAAAGACTTCCAAAACTTTAAGAAGGCAAAATCATGATGTGTCAGCCAGAAATGGTCACTAACTTTTTCTCTAGCCTGTTGCTCCTTAGTAGCCATGTTGGAACATTAGTATTCAGACCAAGCCTTGCATCTTCCTGACCCGTTAAATGATTTAAAAACAACTAACAAACAAACCAAATAGCAGCCCAGGATAATTCTCCTCCTCGAGACAATGTGGAGCCATGATTCATTTAATAGTATAAACATTACTCTCTATCCCAGGGTTACTAACTTCTGGATCTTTAATGGACTTCTCATTGTACTTAAGGGATTAACAGAGAAGTTTGTAATTGATTCTCTTTGTTGGGGGAAATAAAGAAGACAAGTATTTACCTGGTCATGGGTTATGTTACTGATGGAATGTAAAAAGGCTCTCCATGTTAGATCTGGAGGATTGTTTATAACCTTCTTTTAAGAGGCACATTGTGGTTAAGAGAATGAATCTACACATGTGTGTTCTTTTAAGGGAGCCCTAAGTTCCAGATCACATTTTCTGCAATATATTCGTTGGTTCAAGTATAATCCTTGACTTTATTGTACACCTACTATGTGCCAGACATTTGTAGTCTCAGAGAGCCAGTGTACTTGTGAGTAAACAGCATCAAGGGAATCCCAGCTTTCAGTGGAGTTTCAAGAGAGACCAGACATTATAAATACACAAAGGAAAACTGCCAGAGGTGCTAAACTGAAAAATTGTGAGTGTGGATGGAAAAGAGAAACTGAGGGGTGTGGAGGGCTGGGGAGAATGAGTAAAGATGATGGCCTGACTAACTTGTCAAGAGAAAGAAATATTTCACCTTCGATTCAGGTTTTTTACTGTTGAGTGTGTGAAAGAAAATTCGCAGATACTAAGCCATGATTCTGTAGTGCCACGAGATGCTTTAATAAGGATGTAATGTGGGAATGAAAGAAATTATGTCATCATATATAGCAGGGTAGTAAAAATTTAACACACGAGTTAGAGTTTATGGAAAAGTGAGTGTCTAGAAGACCAGGTAGAGCATGAAACACAAGCAAATATAGTTAGGTTGGAGTGGTGGCTCATTTCTGTAGTTCTGGCCTTTTGGGAGGTAAAGATCAGAAGGATCACCATTAGAGGACAGTCTGACTTTTATGGGATGTGCTGGTCACCCCAGGTGTATCAGAGGACAGATCTAGGAGGGTTGCAGTTTAAAGGTGGCTTGAGGCAAAAAGTGAGATCCTTTCTGAAGAATAAACTAAAATAACAAAAATCAATGCTGGAGGGATTACTCGAGTAGGAGACTGTCTGAATTCAGAGAAATGCCCTAAATTCAAACCCGGTACCACTAAAACATACATTCCCCAAACTAACTAAATAAATGAAGCTATTACTGTTGAAAGCCTGCCATCTTAGGAACAGGTAAAGAAAATTTGAAGTGCACTTTCAATGGAGTTTTCTTCAGCTCTAAAGAATAATATCATGTCATCTGGATAAAATTGGAGATCATAATGGTTCAATGATAGAGTAAGCCTTCATGATTTATGTGTTATTAAATATGGAGGGATTTTTATGGGGAGAATATTACTAGAGTTTGAAGACCTCCAGTTTGCTAGGCAAGCACCCTATCAAACTGAGCCATGTTCTTGACCCTCTGCATGGTTTCAAACCCCCACACTTTAAAATACACTAAATAAAAAAATGTTCAAGACAAAAAACTTAAATTGTTATGCTCACATTATGTTGCTCAGTTGCTTCTGAGAAGTTCTTAATCCATCCTACATTATTGTTTCTTATGTTTAAATCACTGAGTGATCTAGCAAGTATTTCTCTCTTTTTTGTACTTTTTTACTGTAAAAAATGCTGTACAGAGGGGTTACAGTTACTCGAGCAAGATAATGAGTACATTTCCTGTTGAGCATTGTTGCCTCCTCCTTTGTTTTCCCCTTCCCATCCCTTCCCTCCCACCTCCACAACTCCCCTCTCCCCCACCAAGTATTTCTTGCTGTTAACTTTGTAAGTCTTCCCCTCAAAAAGCAAGCAGTACCCCAAAAGCAAGCAGTCCCCGAAAAGCAAGGTAAAAGTTATGGCAATCTTCCCACGTCACGGAGGACAGAGTGTGCTCAGCTGAAATGAGGAAGCAGAAATTTTAGACTTGGTGAAAGGCAGCATATCTTTAGTGGAAGTTGAGCATTGTTATGGAAAGAATAATTCAAGCACCCACAGTCCAGTACTGAACCTTGGGCATCTTGAGCATTCATGGAAGTTTTCCTTTTGAGCAGTCTCCTTTGGGCCACGTACCCGAAGCCGTAAAAGTATCATGTCTCATGGTTTATAAGAGCAGAGTCTATCATGTTTTCTCTCATTTTCAGAATCTATATTTAAGACATACAGACATAAGAGTAGAAGGAAACTAGTTTAAAGAGGAGGAAGAATAAAGAGGAGGGGAACACGGAAGGGGTTCAGAAGCTGAACGTGATCAAAACACATTAAATACGTGGTTGAAACGCCATTGTTTTCTACGATTAATATATGCTGGTAAAATTAGAAGAGAGCTCTGGCATTCCTAAGGGAGACAGGAGTCACAGAAACACATTGACGGCCCGGGCTCATGTGCTAGCTGACACGTGTTCCATGCAGACTGGCGGTTCCCAGCTCTACCATGACCGCAGTCAGGCATCATGATTGACGAATGGCTCCTACATGCTAGCAGGCCCAGGGGTGACACCGACTAGGTGGAGTCAGTACAGCAGCGGAGCAGGGGCCCCATCCGAACACCCGCCTTCCAAGAGAACACATCGCTTCTGTTTTCTGAATGACATGTGACCCCTGATCCTAGTTCATGGGAACTTAGTTTTAGCACCGAAATTCCTACAACTTGGCTGATCTCTTTCTATTCTAGAGAAACTAGGACAGATAATGACCCTTACATTTCATTTGAGCTCATTTCTTTTATCAGCTTTGATCAAAAAACCATATGGAAGAGGATTCAAGGAAACATAAATCCCAGACAGCATTAAGCTGGGGCAGTAGTACTAGGTCAAACCAGAGAAACCCAGCACAAATATCTTTAATTTCAAAGATTTGTACTGAGCTGACCAATATCCAAATGAAACTATCTCTTTCTCATTGTGAGTCTATCCCAACTGATGTTCCCTTTAAGGAAAATGTCATGGGTTTAATTCAAACTTGCAAAAGTGCTGAGAACAAGGGACAGACACAGCAAGATTATTCAATGTATATATATATGATAAAGGAAGAGGGAACTGTGAAATGAGTCTGGGAGAAGAGAACAGACAGGATGGTGGAGTATGATAGAAAGGCTGACTCTCATTAGGAACATTGGTGGTGTTAAATACTCTCTCTCCCCTTGTACAACCTTTGGAAGTTCAGGAAATAAAAAGAAATTTTAAAAATCAGTGATATGATAATCCTCTAAATTAAACTTAAGTGTGTTATGGGTTACCTTACATTTGGTTTGATTTTTGTATCATGCTAATTGGTCATACTAGCTGTGTTTGCTCTATAGATGGCCCATATTCTGTCTGGCACTAGACCATAGAACAACTGCATTCTTAGGAAGTGAAACGTGTTTTGGAAGTACTGGGATTTGAACTCAAAGCCTCATGCTCACTAGGCTAGGCATTCTGCTACTAAAGCTGTAAAGTTTAATGAAATGTTAAGCTATTATGATGGACTGTGTGCATGTATGAAATGAGGGACCCAGTGCTAGTGAGACCCAGTAAAAATTCATTGTGATTTATCGTTGAGTCTTACCCCCCCAAATATTGTTGTTGATTGCAAGCAATTTGTCTTGACCCCATGCACTGTGGGAATGTGGACCATGATGGTCAGTGTGATAGGCATCAACAGTAAAGGCATAAAGGCAGAAAGAAAGTTAGTGAGAAGAGACAAGCACAGGATTTGGAAAGAGAGGAGAAAGAAGATGCGTGCTGTGTATGACTGCCAGAACAATTCAATAATGTCTGAGAAAGGCTGAGATTTATTGGGAATGAAGCGGGCGAGCTTGGGGCCATTCGTTCGGGCTCGGCCCTTATAAATGATTTGGAGGACTTTGTAGCGTGGTAAGTAAGCATAATGGTTTTTGTATTGAACTGTGGCACCCTCAGCCAACTTGAAAGAACCAAAGAATCTCTAGAATTCAATTTACTTTGCATTAACGGGAGATCTGATGCTCATCTGCTCTAACTGCTTCTTTTATCTGAGCTGCTAAGGAGTCACATGGTCGAGGAAGAAAATTAAGAGATTTCACATTTGTTGCTCTAAGCAAAATCATTTTGTTATCTACTTTAATGAGAGCGTGGATGAGTTTTCCTGTTTTAATAATCACTGTGTCTTAAACTTCTCTTCCATGAAGGCAATATCAACAGAAACTCTCTAGAGGCTTTATCTTTATACAATTAGGGTTTTTTTTACCTCTACCATTTTAAATCCTTCCAATAACTTTTGAAATAGAAGTATGTCCTTTGTCTGAGCTTTCCGAACACATGTAAAAAATTGGCATTACAGCATTGCTTCTGAGAGGTAACAAACTTAATCTTAAGTCTGTATCCTCATCTCAATTCACATCTGAGTAGAGACATTCTTTATTTTACTGTCTTTTTCTATTTGTACTTGAAAGATCCCTGTGGGTTTCTGGAGGTCCAGATGACTGTGGAGTGAATGCATGTAACATCTATTGGGAATTCCTAAGATGAAGGAAAATATATTTCAAAGTATTATCCGTCTAGTCTTTTGAGTTTGTCTATCTTGCATGGATGAAGATGGACTGGTCATAATCTCTGTAGTTCAACATTTTTCAACCCAATACTCTACTAAGACCTGTTATACGATATTCTATCAAATTCTTCCCAACTGGAGATAGGCAGACTTAATTCAGACTGAAGTTTAACACTACATCTCTTCTTATTGAATTATTTCTATTCTGCTTACTTTCCAAGTCCTTGAAAAAGCACACCATAGGAAATATATAAACGTAAGGCTGATGAAACTAGCAAGAAACATAAGAAGAAATATTTTTAAAATTAACAAAATTCAGAAAAATTCAGAATTGTGATGAAAAGAACGGAACTATGCTATACTAAGTGTCTGATAAAATCAACATACTATCACTAGATGAGGGAAACATTTTTCTTAGAAATAAATATGAGAATGTAATGATTGTGTCCACATATAATGTACATTATCTTCAAGATGGCTTTTGCAAATTATGCTAACATATATTGAAATGAAGTTTTTATTGACTGGATAAAAGACAAAGTATAAGAAACAATATTTAGACAAGAGATTTATGTACAAGACTGTTTTATAGATTCTAGGTAAGTTTCTCTAAGGTCATATATTGATTAAAGGACCAAACTAAGAATCCTAAGAAAAAAGATAGATCACATAGGATAGGGCCATTCTAGCAATGAAATTTCGACTGCTGCAATTCTTCAATGCCATCTTTCAAAGGGAAGTAATCACTAGTATTTTCTAATAAGATCAATTTTTGTCTATGATGTTAATAATCAAGATGAAATTAATAGGAGACTAGAGCCATAGCTTAGTGTTAGAGAGTGGGTATTTAGCTTGTAAAGGGCACTGGTTTTGATTTCCAACACTAAAAGCAGGAATACATTATCTTAATATGGTTCTTGCAGGCTTTAAATATTTTTATCTGTCTTTGTGTTGGAGAATTACTGGAAATTCCTGAAAACTTTGCATTGCTCAGTCCCTGAAACTAGTCCTAATCCCAGTGGAGTCTAGTTTCTCCTTTTCTTTTCTACCTGCAATCTACAGTCACTCTGTCTTCTCAACCCTCACCATCTACTCCATCCACTGGGATTATTGTCCTCTTCTTTCATCAGACTTCAGAGGAAAAGAAACCATCCAAATCACTTCCTGTAGCTTCTTTCCACACGTTTCAATAAAACGGGTCCAAATATTTTACCTTATTCTATCTTCCCCTGGAGTGAAGCTTCCAGACTCTCAGACCTAAATGTCTCCAATTTAACCAAAATATAATGTATTTGATGCAATGACTTTTCACAGTGACATGTTCCTTGAGCATTGTTTAGTTTTTGACATTAATGACTAGGTCCTTTTCATATGCTCTCCTCTCACTATGCAGTGTCCTGGCTCTGATTAATCTGCAAGATGCCTATTTATGAATTTATCTACCTCAATTCATAGTTATGCTGCCCAGACCTCTCTCTCTCCCTCTCCTTCATTCTCCCTCCCCTTCTCCCTGTCCCTCCCTCCCTCCCTCCCTCCCTCTCGATCTATCTCCTATCTATCTAGCTACCTTTCTTCTCTCTCCATCATCAAGACATATATGATCTAGTCTCTGAGTGATTTCTTTATTCCCATGGCTTCTGTTGCATTGAACATGCTCATTTCAGCTCCCTGTTCTGATTTCACTATACTATGTCTTTCCCTCTTACCATTTACTGAACATCTTTAGGTTGATACTTTCCAGGTGCAACACTGAATTTGACCTATTTCCTCCCAACCCCACATTTTTCTCTTTCTATTCATTCACTCAAGGCAGAAAACTTGGAGCCATATTATACTTCCTTCATTCCTTGATTCTGGTATCCATTTGCTCAGAAATATTCTTCCATATACTCTGCAAATGTAAATTTCTTCCCACTGCTAGAAGAGAACAATCTTTGTCCTGAACTTCCCAAGGATGAGCCACAAGTATTTGTACTTTCCTCTCAATAAATCCAAGTTCATTTTTATGCAGACACTCTTTGTTTGGTTCTGGCAGTTGTACACAGCCTGTATGTCCTTGCTCCTCTCTTCTTAAACCATATAATTGTAACCTGATCCTTATATTTATGCTTGTTATGATGGAAGTGGATAGTGTCTTGGAAGATAACACTTTCCTTCTTAACATCTCCAATATCCTCCTGGTCATTGACTACTAGATCTATCATTAGAATGAAGTCTATGGATGATTTGATACAATTTCTCCTAAGAAAGAAAGAAAGCATTCAATAAAGGAGCTGCAAAATCTGCTACTATGTTTTGGCAGAAACTTGAAGAGGGGATGGACAGTGTGGGTGCTGGATGGAGTGATGGGCGATGTAAGTCTTGTGTTGATGTGGTATCATTCTGCTCAGTATTCTTCCCCTGCCTCATCTGTGAAAGTCAATAAAAATCTGAACGTTTAGGCCTCATTTAAACTTAGTGTATCACAAATCCCGAGTGTATAGAATCTAGCAAGTTTTACACATTTTTCCAGTAAATAGAATGCCCACTAAATTTGAGAACTACAATTGTACTATGATTTCAAATTTAACAAATTCAATGTAAAAGTACCCAGAGTTTTCTTATACTTTGATGAAACTTTCAATGATAAACAATGGTACATATTAAACAGAAATGCAAAAACTGACTAAGAAGATATTAAAGAAGGGATCACATACGAGATTAATTTATTAGAAGGCTTGAGAAGACCCTAGATGACCATATTCCTTGGTTCAATACAAGGGATATTCCATTCACTAAAGCAAGATATGTGCTGTTAAAATCATCAGCCACTCAAGTAGCTCAGCAGTACTGTGTCCTATAGCTCCAGTCTGACTGTGAGGCTCTGTAATGTCAGTACAAATTGTAGAATGCAGACATCATGGCGGCCATGCCAGTGGCGGCATTTAAGGATCAGAGGCAAGGTAGAATAAATTACTATAATGAACATCAAGGTCAGAATTGAAAACTACGGCCTTGGCCTGCAGGGATGTACTGCAATCACTAATAAATAGACCATATGTTCTTGGAGGTAAGATGATGGTCAGTCAACAACAACAAACAAGTCTGACCTCGCTCTCATAATCAAAGTCTATTAATTGAAGGAGAAAACTTAGTCTCCCTGTGGAAAGACCTTCTGATGCCATAGCAAATGTGTATAATGATTCCTTCAGTTCTTTCCTCAATTGATAGTTGGCCATTTACATGCTAAAACTCTACATTAGAAGAAGGAATTCCAACATGATTAAAATGATTAGATATGATATCTAAGCTGACACTGGTACTAAGAACTTCAAAGCATACTTACCAGCTTTCAATTAGAATGTTGGCATAAAATTCAAATGATAAATGTAGTTCTGGCTCAACTCTATCTGAAAGGGGCCCAATGAATCCACAGATTCTCCAGTGGTTACTTACATTCCTTAGCACCTGGTCACCTTACCATTCTCCTTGGCTGTCCCAATAATAACAATGATATAGAAAAGTACAAGTGGAAGATAGAAACTTCGCACTTTGCTTCATATGTTACATCAAGTACAGGCCAAGACAGGTAAAGCAAAAGCAACAGCGATGCCAGACCACATGATCAAGGGTATGGCGTTCCCAAAGACTTAAAGGACATGCAAGATTGTAGCTCACTTTTGTACACATTTAATTAAGGAAAAACAAAGCCCCTACCACTACATCCTTCCCTTAGGTAGAAAAACTTGGAGTCATTGCTGCACTAATGTTGGTGCTGAGTTCACTGTGTCCCATCTTTGGAACTCTTGTTCATGACTTGTAGTTCCTAGCAAGAACCTCTAGGTAATTCATCACAGGCATGATCTCATGCTCTGTCTGCTGGATATAGGGCTAGGAAGAAGTAGAACAGTAAAGGACAGAAATGGAGAGTAATATCTCCAGTCGCCACAGATAGAATGCAGAAAAAAAAGTGCAAGAAGGCTCTGGGATGAAAAAGAATGAGCAAGAAGGGACCTGGTAAATGTCTTGGTTAGAATGTTATCATCACTGTAAGAATAATTACAGAGCTGTGAACAAGTTTAAGAAGATAGATACCATACCAAATCTGTTTTTTTGCAGTGTATACTTGGGATACTATGTAGAGTATATATGAGTGTCATTAATAGATATGCAGAAATTCCTTAATATGTTATGTATGATTACCTCATAATAAAACAATGGATAAAGATAGAAGGAGAAATAGATTTGCTTGTCTTTATGGATGTTTAAGTATCAGAAGGAAGGTTAAATAATACAAAGGAGTCAGTGTTTCTAAGAGTGAGAATATAAGCCATAAAGGATAACAGCCTTTTGAATTAGCACCATTTTATATGGTCATATGTACATAGCTACTGGGCAATTGTGATCGTCCCCTAGACATTTACTAATTATTATAAATGAGGGAAACCACGGAGTCTATGTTTTTTGGGGTCTGGCTCACTTTACTAGTATGATTTTTTTTCAATTCCATTTCCTTAAGAATGGGGTGATATCATTCTTTCTGATGGAGGCATAGAATTCCATTGTGTATATATACCACATTTTCTTGATCCATTCTTCTACTGAGGGGCATCTGAGTTTCCAAGATATGGAAACAAGGGCTTTTTCTTTGCTGTTGTAGTTTTTAATGTACTATGTGATTTCTTTTTTCTTTCATTTTTTTCCCTTTGGTTTATCCCCTGTTGTCACTGTATTTGATTTTGGTACCCTGTGTCTTGTAAATATCTTTATCCGATTTGGGGAAGGGAAGGGGTACAACAAAATGGTGAGACAAAGGACAAATGGAGAACCAATGCAACAGTGAAACTCACAAGACACTATATTGGAAATGAACTTTATAACTTGGGGGTGGGGAGTCGAGGGGAAGTGGGAGGAAACAAGGGAAGGGTTAACAGTATTCAACAAGAAATATACTCATTACCTTACATATGTAACTATAATCCCTCTGTACAGCACCTTGCCAAAAAGTTAATTTAAAAAGAAGAAAAACAACCTATGACATTTGTAGTAAAATGCATGGAACTCATGATTATCACTGTAAGCAAAATAAGACAGCAGAAAGTCACATATCCAGTCAAGTGTGGTAGAACATTCTTGAAATCTCAGCTGCTTGGGAGTGGAGAAGGGAGGCAGATCATGGAAGCTGGCTTGGGCAAAAATTAGTGATACTCTATTTTAGAAACAGAAAATATAAACAGCTCAATGCTGGTGGCTCATGTCTATAATCCTAGGTATTGAAGAGGCTAAGATCTGAGGATGGTGGTTGAAAGCCAGCTCAAGCAGGAAAGTCAGTGAGACTCCTAGTGCCAATTAACCACCAAAAGGTGGGAAGCAGAGCTGTGGCTCAAGAGGTAGAGCAGAGAGCCTGCCTTGATCAAAAAATGCTAAGAGACAGCACTCAGGTCCTGAATTCAAGCCTCAGGACCTGTACACACACACACACACACACACACACACACACACACACACACATGCACGCACGCACGCAACTGAAAGTGTTGCAGTGGGGGGGAGTAAAGACTCAAGCATGGTAGAGAGCTTGTTTATCATTCATGAGACAGATCCCTTTAAGAACGAAATAAAAAAATACTGCCTGTTTTCTCTCATATGCAGAATCTAGGTTTTAGGAGAAAAGAAGACATGAAAGTGAACTGGGACTATCAGATGTGGGATACTTTGGAGGAGGGAGGCGTAGAAGCGAAGGGAGTGAAGAGGTGAACATGACTGAGGTATACATGATGGAAATGTCACTTTGAAACCCGTTAATTTGTAGAATAGAATAGAATAGAATAGAATAGAAAGAGAGAGGCCCTGAAACCATCAGCTTTGAATTTAACCAAAACAGTAGAAGCATTGTCTGAGTTTATTTAAAATGATAATAAAACTCTCTACAGGTGATCTACTCTTCTATAACACCCTGGCCTAGACAATGTTTAATGAAAAATTTAGATACACCATGTATAATAAAATAAAATTCACATGTTTTAAATTTGTTGTTATTATAAAGGATATAGATATACAGAGGTATTACAGTTACGTAAGTCAGGTAATGTTTGTACAATGTTACCCCTTCCCTTGCTCTTTCCCAGTTTTTCTCACCCATCCCCATCCACAAATTGTCTTGTTCATTTTCAACATAGTATCTAGTGAGTACCACTGTTGGTTACCTTTTGTCCTTCCACCTCTGTGCCCCTCATCCTCCCAAAGACAGATAAATGAACAAATAAGACAAAAAGAAAAGAAAGGAAAAGGAACAACAAAGAAAAAAGAACCTCTCGTTTCCATTAAAATTTACTATTTTAAGTGTGCAAATGTATACACTTATGAAATAACCACGTTAAAATCATACACATAGAAAAATTTGTGTCTGAAGAGAAATACAGCTATTTATTTTACAAAGCTATGATGTTTAAACATGTATAGATTCTGAGAACCATGACCCAAATTAGAATGCAAATATTTCTGTCACACCAAGGTCAGCAGTAACACAAAAGTATTATTTTTGAGTAAATCTTCATTAGTCTATGTTCTAGCAGTGTTGAAAGTGCTACTAAGTTAATCACTAACTGCAAAGTAACACAAATTATAATTAGTCTTTATAGTCTGTTTGCAAAGAGGTAATTTTGGAATTCTGGTTACCTAGTTGGCCACCCACACCTCACCATGTATTGATTCAGTCATTTGGTATATGATATTTGGATATGATAGTTGGGTAAAAACTTGCTAAAGTTTCTGAAAGTTGTCTCATTTAATTTTGGTCATGTTTTATATTTGTAACCCTGGTTATGCAGTACATGCCTGCATTTAAACAGTAGTGCACCCAGAGTGTAGAGATGAAGAAAAAGTTTGATTATTTCAATTGTATCATTCTCAGGGGCCCCTTGTGGTGCTTAAGTTGTTACTCCTTCTCCTTCTTCTATTTCTCCTTCTCCTCCTACTCCTTCTGTTTTTCCTCCTCTTCCTTGTCGTCATAATTCTCCTCCTCTTCCTCTTCCTTCTCATCCTTCCTTTTTTTTTTCGTCTTTTACTATAGCACAAATGAAACTGACTCAAACAGATTCTAGATAATCTAAGACCCTAGAGGAACTGCAGTTTCTGGATTTGTGTGTGTGTGTGTGTGTGTATGTGTGTCCTTGTGTGTGTGTTGTGAATGTTAGATATGTATGTATGTGTGTGCCTGATATGTGACATTTATGAATCTAATTAGGGATCTGTGTATGGGTTTGTGAACTGATAGCTATGGATTTATGTATGTGTATGACATGTGATATCCATGGATCTCTTGCAATGTTTGTCCTTTTCAACTTTTCTCAACTATTTGTATATCTACTACACCATGGGAAATAAAATTTTAAAATTAAAAAGTATATAATTCAATCCATTATGAGTAACTAAAGATGGACAATTATGTTTATATTAAACACAAGTATGTGAAGAAGATCATTTAGAGTGATGAATTTGTGGGCTTTGAGGCTTAGAAATAGGAAGTTCAATTGTTATTTCTTACTGTAACAACCATTGCATGTGCAGTGGTTCCTCTTTTTATTGAAAATTCACCAGGTTTTTAAAATTATGAAGCCATTCTTTTTTATTGTTTACAATAAACTTAAATCATATCATACACTAATTTCTATAATAATCACAAAGTTCACTGAAAACATTCTTGACTGAGTTTCTGCTGTAAGTATTCTTATTTCCACATCGTGATTACTATGAAAATGAGTTTATTGGATTGAGAAAAGAAGTGTTATTCTGGATATCAAATATACTAGTCGTGCCAAGATGATTTCTAATTTTATGAAGTGTGAAGGTTAATCTTCATTGTCAACTTGATTGAATCAAGAAGCTTCTAGAAGATTAATAAAGAATGCTTCTGTGTTTATATGTGAAGCTTTCTCAAGAGATAATTGATTACATCATGAAGTCTCTGCCCTAATCAATGGTTTAATCCATTGATGGATTTAAAATGAGAATAGCCTATTTGAATGTCTTGGAAATTGGGATGTGGGGCCAGGTCACTAAATGGGGGTACATTCGGACACATCTTGGGTTAGTGTCTTCATATATCTCTCCGCTTCCTATACAGCATCTTGTGACTGCTCAGCTTTGCCATAGCTTCCCTTGGTGGTGAATTGAGATCTCTAAAACTGAACCAAAGAAGCTACAATTCATTTATGAATTTATAAGTAAATGTACTAACTGAAATGCAGTAGAGTCAGAGAAGAACTTAAGCAGTGTAATTCCTGAAAAAGGCTAAATCAAAGTTCAGCAAAATAAACACCAGGAATGGGTATTCTTTGAAAGGGGTGGGGTGAGAGTGGGGTCAAAGGGAGGGAGATGGACCAATGAAGAGGAAGGGAGATGCTTTAAAAGTTACAGCATATCATATAAAATTAAGAAAAGTGAGGGAAAGGATGGTATTAATCAAGACACATTATGTTCATACACTGCTTCATTGAATGGCAATTCCTATACACAAAGACTTAAAGATCATAAAAACATTTTTAAGTTATTTGTGCCAGGCATTGTTATACAGATGAGAGAGTTAATTAGAAGGTGAAGAAGAATGATATTTACTGAGGTGAAGAAAGCCAAAACTATGTGAAATGACCACATTGTTGGAACATTGAATTTGATGTGTCATGTAAGGCTCCATTAAAAGAAATCATGTGGGAAGATTCATAAAAGACCCTGAGGCCCAGAAGAGTAACTTAGACTTGATGTGTATATATATATATATATATATATATATATATATACATACATACTTATATATATAGTTTGTATATATACATATATATTATATATATATATATATTTGTTTATCATTAAGGAGGATAAAAAAACTTTAGATAGTATGGAAGTCTGGGATTGTCTAGGGAGAAAATTCTACATATAAGCTAGAAATACTGAAGAATGAAATCATGAATATCAATATCAAAAAGATTATCCAGACAGGGAGTTGATGGGAAAGTTGGAACTAATAGAGAGGAAATATGGGGCAGAGCAGCCAGTGAGTGTGTTATCCACTGTAATAAGGATTACAAAAGGGTTGAGAATTTAGGGGAAAAAAGTGTAAATGAATATCAATGAAGTCGAAATACTTGCTGACCAGTTTCAGGAAACACTTTGGATAGGAGCCAAATTATAGAAAGCTAAAGGGAGGCTAGAAAAGGAAGACTTAGACATAATCAATGAAGTCTACTCTTTTAGGAACACTGGCTGAACTTTGGGAGATGAGAGCTACTAAAGTAGTAGCTGAAATTTGATGATAGGAAGGACAGGGAGATGCTGGAAGAAGAATGGAAGAGAAAATGTTTTTGTTTGGTTTAAGATTCTTTTGTTGAGTTCTATATACAAGAAATTACTGCCACAAGCAATACCTGGGGCATTTTCTTTTTACTTTATTCTTGAAATTTTATAGTTCCTAGCCTTGTTTATTATGTTTTTAATCAATTTTGAATTAGTTGTTATATATAGTATAAGATGCATGTCCAATTTCATTCTTTGCCCTGCAGATACACAGCTTTCCCAATACCACTATGGATAGACTCACTTCCAATTATTTTTTTTTCATACTCTCCTGAAATATTGGTTGATCATAGTGATATGAAATAAGACACCCTAGTCGTAAGCACCTGACAAATGTGACTCCTCCATCTTGAAGATAGGACTATACCCCCACCTGTGGGACCAGTTCCTTGAGGCTTGATATTTACAAGAAAAATGTGCTCAGTGTACCCTAGAAAGGGGTCATAGAAACGGGTCATAGAAATGGATTGTGCTTGCTTAAAGCATTGTTTGGTTTCTGTAACTTCCCACTTGGCTTGTACCTGCAAGAAAGAATGGTTAGGGATTCTCCAGCCTTGAGCAAAGAAGAATGTGTGTGTGTGAGTGTGTGTGTGTGTATGTGTGTTTTCATAAAAGGAGCCCTAAGAACAGGCTCAACACTGCACTTGGGGACCTACTGCCCCAGTGTTAGTCACCAGCAGGCTAAAAAGACTTTCTATTGGCTGTAGTCTGTGTCCCTGTGGTCTCTCTTGGTGGTCTCTCAGAAGTGAGATGATTTCTGGGCAATCCATTCTGTTCCATTGGTTTCTATACTACACTGAAAAGCTCACACATAAAAAGGAAAATAATAAAAAATGTAATAAGGCAATCTACAGAAATGAGGAATATACCTACAAACCATATTTTAATATAAAGCTAATTCCAGTAATATAAAAGGAATTCCTAAACTCAACAGTGAACATTTTTAAAAAATACTGATTTAAAAATGGCAGTAGAAATGAGTAGGTACATCCTCAAGAAGACAAACAAATGCCCAACCTGTTCATAAAGATGTGAATAATACTTGTCATCAACAAAATACAAATCAAACTACAATGAGATATCATCTCATGGCTGTTAGGATTCTTATTATTACAATAAAAGAGGCAGAAAGTTTTGTAAACAATATGGGGGCTTTAAACTTGAAAAAATTAGGGAGAAAAATTTTAAGATATAATTTATCTATGGTGCCACGAGACCATTTCTGCATTTTTTATGCAAAAGAACAAAAATCACCATCTTGAATCACTTCAGTGTTCATTT
The DNA here is from genome assembly GCF_000151885.1 of Dipodomys ordii. NCBI lineage: Eukaryota > Metazoa > Chordata > Mammalia > Rodentia > Heteromyidae > Dipodomys > Dipodomys ordii. Next base: position 11,802,210 of record NW_012267236.1, read on the forward strand.
CAGTGTTATTCATGGTAGTCAAGATAAAGAAACAACATCCACACCCACTAACAGATTGATAAAGAACAGGTTAATATTTCTATCTATCTATGCATGAAAATATTATATCTTCATAACAATAATGTATATTATAATACAACATATTATATATAATATTATACATATTACATAATACATACATCTTTATGACATACTAATCTTTATTATATCTTTAAAAGAAGAAATCTTTACATATGTGACACTGCCATATGAAAGCACTGTTCTAAGCAAAACAAGCCAGTCACTGAAGGACAAATGCTTCATAATTCCACTTTTTATGTGATATCTAAAATAGCCTCATAAGATTGGAGAATAGATTGTGGTTTCAGTTATTAATCAACAGGCATAAAGTCTGCATTTTGCAAGATGAATTGGTTCTAGAGATGAACAACATTATACCAATAGTTAAGAAGACCATATTGTGGGAATGAGTGGGGTTGGGAGAGATGGAGGCAGACAATAAAATGAGTGACATTGATCAAGATGCTTTATATTTGTAAACTGACATGTTGAATTGAAACCTCTTTGTTGCAACTGCTTAAAGATAATAATAATTTAAAAATGATGAAGACCATATTGCATACTTGAAAATTCAAGAGAGTAGATATCATTTTAAGTGTTCTTCCCATAATAACATAAAATAAAACCAAATCAAGCAAAATTAAAATAAATTGAAAAAATTCTTTGAAATTAAAAAACTTCAACAGAACTAAAAGGATCAGTGACACACAGGATAATTAAGAAGAAAGAAAAGATTTGTATAAATGCAGGTAATAGCAATTAAATTAATTGCTTGACATGAGTCTTCTCTTTCAGTTTTTATTTGAGTCATTAAAATCAGATTTGTTAGTGACCACAGTTTTACCAAGAGATTTCCATTGGTTCTCAATTCATAAATATAAAGGCTTTGGAAGCTAATAGTAATATTTTGAAGTTTGTAGCTTTCGTTAATCTTTTCAAATAATATTATCCACAGGCATTGTAAAGATCTACATCTGGGTCATCTTACAAGCATAAAAACCACTGTTTTCTCAAGTGATATCAGTAAATCTCATTTTGCATTCTTTGCTGTTTGACTCTAATATAAATTCTTCCTTAACTGAATGAGGTTGCTGAGTAATTTTTGTATCTTGATATGTATTAAGCTATCTCTGTTTCACTTCTTCCATTAGTGTTTAAGAACATGATTTTTGGGGTTATTCATACTAACTGAAGTCACCACAATTTTAAATGCCACCATACATTAAATAACAAATGTATCTGCATTACATATATGAATTTGTTGTTAATCTTCTGTTAAATCATAATAAAACTTGAAGTATCTCATTGGAATATATCATATCATATAATCATATCTTATTAATTTGTATATGTGAAGATTTTGATCATTGCCTCAAAGTAAATTACAGTTTTTTTCCTTCCCCTGAGCACATGACCACTCGGCTAGACACTGCATTTTCTGTATTCCTTTGCTCACTCTCATCTTTCCTTCCTGCTGATGGGACAGAAGCCATTTTAGCAATCTCGGGTATAACTGATGCGTTGACAGAATTGTTTCAATAACCAGGGATCTGGGTCACTTCATAGAGCAGACACAACCTACCCTTACAGCATTGTTATATGGGAATGAAAGTGACATATATCTTGATCAAGCATCTTGACATGGCCTTTTAGACTCTGTAGATAAGTGGCATTGACTTAGTGGTTAGCCTAAGAAACAGACTTTACTGGTTGGAGTGCTGGTGATACTTACTATTCCATAGCCTATTAGTAGGTTCAACTCATTCATAACAACTTAGTAAATTATAAACTCTCTGGAGACTTACAACTCTGTAGAAAGCAATTGGATAGAGCAGAATGTTACAGAGTCTTGGCTATTCTTTGCTGTTTTTAGAGAGTCATAATAATAAATATAAGAAAATAAAGACAGATGCAAACAAGAATTGGGAACTTTGGATGTGGTATTAGAAAGCACTGTAAGTCTGAATCACAAAGAACAGAAAATATGGCTGCTCGTCCAGAAACTTTCCACAAAAGCCAAACCAAAGGACACAGGATAGTGCCAGAAAAAACTAGATAAATATTGTTATTTCACTAAGAATAATTGTTTGGAATAGCCATTGGGTATTCTCATTATAATAGGGGAAGGGGTATGAGTACTGTTATTGTCTCTAATACAGCACTCTTTCCCCTGTAATGTGGGCTGAATATTTGGCCTAATGTAAGTTATGCAAGGCTGGTTTAAAAAGAGGAACAACATGTTGCCATGTTCACCTCAAGTGAGTAGCCATTGTGCTAATCTGCTCTTCCTAGAACTCTTCTTTGTTCATTGGCTTATTGCTAGACTATCTAAAAGCCCTCAGACTGATGCCTAACACCAGCAGATAATAAGTTACCTTCTCTGACATATCTATGACTATGGCTGGAAGTTTGATTTCAAAGGCCTGCCTCTTGTGAGATTTTTTTTTCCTGTCTGGGACATGTCAAGCAAAAAAAAATTACATACTTACTAAACTCAAGAGACAGTTATTTATATAAGTGAAAACATTTTTAAGTCAGCATGCTTTTTTAAAAATCTGGATACTGGTGGCAGTGTTTGGGAGATATCATCAGTCTTGCTGTTGGTTTTGGCTTGTGAATCTTGGCTTTTTGAGTCTCAGGTCCCCATAGTGAAGCTGTGACTGGAACCTGAGAATGCAACTAATCTGCTGGATTTGTCCCAAGGATGAGAGTATGCAAGAGATGGTTTCTCTTGAGAGTATCCTCTTCCAGGAGAGCTTGTGACACTGTGAGAAAGGTGGATTTTCTTTTTTTTCTCTAACAATAAGTTTTATTTAAATTAACAAGCACGATTTTAAATTTTTGCAGAGTGGGATGGTACATAGTCACAGGCAATTTCTCCTATGTCAGGTAATCCAATCTACTCTTTCATCACACGTTACCCAGTAGCCAGGTTTCAACACAAATGACTACAATGAGATTGTACAAATGAGGCTGTGACTTTTCCCTCTCATGAATTAAAATTCTGTCAAATGATTTCTGCCTTCCAGATGTTTACACATTTCTCAGGATCTTTTTTACTATTTTGTCTTCATTATTGATAATCATAGTACATTTTGTTGTTGTTGTGTGTATATGTCATTTTTAGGGCTTGAACTCGATGTTTAATGGTCTCCCTTGTATTTTTTGTTCATGGCTGATGACACTCTATCCTTGAGTCACATGCTCACCTTCTGCTTCTTGCTGGATAATTGGAGATAAGTTTTCACATTTTTGTATGTTTGGACTGACATTGAACTAAAATATTCAGGTCTCAGCCTCCTGAGTTCTAGGATTGTACACATGAATGGCTAACAGAAAGGTGGATTTTCTTTAGAAATAGCATTTCCTTAAGAAATAAAGAGTTTTGTAAATCACAAAATCAAAAGCAAAACTCACTGAAAAGCACATAGAATCATACAAAAGCAAGAGGGAAAGATATCAAGATACTGGAAAAGACTTTAAAATAATCATGAATGGAATCAAGCACAGGTAGCTCATGTCTATAATTAATTCTAGCTATTCAGGAGGCTGAGATCTGAGGACCAAGGTTCAAAGCCAGACTGTGCAGGAAAATCTATGAAACTCTTGTCTCCAAGTAAGCACTAAAGATTCTGAAAGAGGAGCTGTGTAGAGTGCTAACTTTGAGCAGAAAAGCTCAGGGACTAGTCTAGGCCCTGAGTTCAAGCTCCAGGACTCATGCAAAAATAAAGTCACCAGTGGAGAGGAACTCAGAAGTGAATGATGAAACTCAATTCTCTTCTGATTCTTCCCACTAAGAAACACCTGTGTGAGATCAATTACAATCATAGTTAGATAAGAAAGATGGTGAGGCACTGGTGGCTCATACCTGTAATCCAGGCTATTTAAAAGGCTGATGGGAAGGGTAAACAAAGGAGGAGGCTGCAATGCTTGGTAAGAAATGTACTCATTATCTTGCCCATGTAATTGTAACCCCTCTGTACAGTATTTTCACAATAAAAAAAGAGAAAAAAAGAGGCTGACTTCTGAGGATGATGGACTAAAGCCAACCCAAATGTGAAAGTCTGTAAGAGTCTTATCTGCAATAAATTACCCAAAGCCAGAAGTGAAGCCATGGCTCAAGTGGTAGAGCACTAGCCTTGAGCCAAGAAAGCTCAGGAAGTACAAAGGCTCTGAGTTAAAGCCCCAGGTTAGAAAAAAAGTGGCAAGGCAAAGAGAAATTCCAAGTTGCAACTCCCAAAGGCAAGCTGAGTTTATATTATAAGTGTGGATTATTTTTTTAAAAAAGAACAATTGAGCAGCAATCATAACAGAACTCAGTACCCTAAATCTGGATATTTTTACAATGCCTTATACAACAGATACTAATTCTACCATTGGGGTCTTTTGCTAGGAGTTAACTCAGTGTGAATTTCTATTCACCTTAAAATGCTAGAACTCCAATCAGGGATTCCCACAAGTCAGATACCCTGTCTGTGCTGGGCATGGTAGCATACACCTGTAACCCCAAGACTCCCAGAGTCTCAATTGGAGTCTAGACTGGATTATATGGATTATATGATAAGACCTTGTCTCTATCTCTGTACTCCATCTGTGAAGTGATATCTGTACTGAATGGAAGAGATGATTATAAAATGGAGATACTGTTTAAATATAAGAGAAATGAATGTCAACACATACACACAAGAATATTTATTCTCTGGCCAATCATAATTTGTTGTCCTGTTTTTATGAGTTTCTTAATTTTGTCCTCAAGATACACATGTGAAAATGTTGGTGGCAATAATAACTTAATGTGAACTTCTTAAGCTTAATTGCCCTGATTATGAATAAAGAGAAACATCTTTCTTATGAGGCCTGCATATTCTGTTTTCCTTTTATGTACATTGTCTATGTTTATCTGTGTCAAGCAGTGTTCATATTTTTAAACAGTAGAATTGACTCTGGTTACGATAAGCATGCCATTAGTTTATTAAAGCATTATTAAAGTTAATATAGAGTACTGTTCTGGCAAATACAAGGCCCTTAGTTCAAACCTCAAAACTATCAGCACTACATGGCAAAAACAATGTTATAAGCAGTTTATTTTGTCACCCAAAGAGTTATAGACATCAGCAATGATTTTTGTCACCAGGAAGAGCACTCCACATACCAGTTTTTGACTGTACTTTTCCAATATACTGGCTTACTTCTGACAACATGACATTGTATGATTTCAACCATATAATATTATTGAGAGTTAAATTCCATATACTTGTAGTTTGTGTAAAGGAGGCTGAGAAACTGGGATCTGGCTCTATCTGAATATGAAGAACCCAAAATTAAAAAAGATAGTACACACACACACACACACACACACACACACACACACCTCACAAGGATAACTATCCATTAAGTTGTATCACTTGACTGAACTAATGTCATGAGTTAGCCATCTTCCATATTCATATTTCTCCAAAATATTAAATGTCCTAATTCACATGTTGAAACTATTCATTCTAGGAATAAAAACAATTAACTTCCCCCCCCACCTCATGTTAGTATATCCTATTCATTAATGTTTGTGGATAAAACGCAGTTCATCTTTGGTTATAGAATAATATGAGCTTGCCATGTCATAAGTATTGACTACGTTTTAGTATAAACCATTACACTGTTATATTAAACACACACACACACACACACACACACACACACACACACATAATACAAGAGAAAGAAACAGATACTATGTGCCTTGTCTCTATATCTGCAATGAAGTCATGTGACTTCTATTATCTATGGCTAATTCTATTTTTCCTCAGCCAGAAACAGGCATGGGGTAAGGTCTTTACCCAATGGATAATCAAACCTACTTCCTAGAGTGCTGAGTCCTCCTTGGATGGCACTGCTTTGTTTCTCCTAAATCTTTTAGCCAGTAGGGAGGACATAAATTTAGCTTATAAGTTCAACATGTTCTCTCTGCTCCTATTATGGGCTGTTCTATTTGTTCAAAATAAGCTATATTGTACTATAAACAAAAGTTTGAAAACATTCACACACACAGACACACACACACACACAGACACACACAGACACACAGACACACACACACACACACACACACACACACACACAGATCCAATAGGAAGATCAGGGGACCTCTATGTGTCATAGTCTCCTGGAGACAAAGGCAGATGAGAGCTCCAACTTGACACAAACTTCTATAATGGCTAAAGCATGAGAAATACAGCATGGCAAACCATTTAATTCTTGAAGACTTTTGCTTGTATTTCATTCATTTTTAGGCAAGTATCATGCCAATGAGCCCATACCATATGCTCCCATATGCCTTGAAAGAAGAGAAATGGAGTTATGGCCATTTTTACTCTATGACTATCTTAAGCAGCAACCTTTGTAAATCAGGATTAATTACTTCCGGCAGTGTGTCCTTTGTTTCTCTTTATGCTTTTTTCATCTGATACATGGGAAGCTAAATAGCTAAGGACATAATAAAATTCTATATGCTAAAAGAATCATGGTGTCCACTAGCAAAAGTATTTCACTTTTTTTCCTCTGAAACTGCAATGCCTAGACTCACTGAATAAAAAGCACAAACTCTGTTCCTGATTACAAGGTACAATGCGTAATGGCATCCCAATTTTCACCCCTAGTACTCAGTACATAAGCCATGGGAGAAACAGCACCTTCTGAACATCCTATAGGAGGCAGGGCCTGTTTTGCAAGGTAGAGTTTGCCAGCTGGTGTTCCGTAGTCCGTCTGATTACTCTTTAAAGTCAGTCACTAGTATATTATGGAACAGGAAAGGGCCTGTGAATGCCACATTTTCTATCCTGTCACTTTGCTTTGTGTTCACTGAAGTGCAATCCTTTGCTAGGTATATTATTATATGGAGTACTCAATGGATAAAAAAACCAGATATTTCTCTCTAGTACATTCTCCCAGAAAGAAACTTCTATATACTCTATATTGAAAAATCTCATGGAACACGCTCTCTCATTTAACACGTGTAGAAGGGTAAGGGAGGAAGATTATGCATAGGGAGAAATTCAACTGTGTTGCAGTTGCTGTGGATGCCTCCAGCTGTTTATCTCAAAGATCTGGACTTAGAATGGTCCTAAAGCATAGGGTTGGGACTCAAATATCCCCCTGTACCAACTTGTCATAGATGGGAAAGAATAGACTTTCAGAAAGATTGGTAGCTGAGTCCACAGCAGCCAATTTCTCCCAGGACCTAAGACAATGTTCTTAGCACTGCTGAAAATGGACTGAGGCCAACAACAGCCATGGCAGCCAGTGAGGAGAGTCTACCTTTCTCAGCATATGCACCACTTCCATCCTGGATACCATAGCGAGCCTATTAGGAAGAATATCTTTATCTTTCATGCTTTAATTCATTAATACATGGCAGCAATAAGTTCTTCTGGTGTTACATAGGCCTTATTTTCTCAAGAAAATCTTTCCTTGGGCAAGATTAAATCTAGACACACTGCTAGATTTGATTTGCCAATATTGTATTAGGATTTTTTGTCTATGTTCGTAAGTATGATCAGTCTATAATTATCTACTTCTCTACTTATCTAATTTTGGTGTCAAGATTAAATCAGTCTTATGAAAATGTTGAGTATTCTTTTAACCTCTTTTTTTTAAAAAAAGATCTGTTCTCTGAAACTGGTTTGAAAGATTATCTCTTTATGACTGTGTCGAGGACGTTTTCCAGTAAAACTCTTTTATCCATCTGACTTCATCTTCTACTCCCTCTATCTCATGGCTGGTCCTGGATCACTTCTGAGCAATATCTCTATTCCCTTTGCTGTGTTTTGGTCATGTTGGGCACCTGCCTGTGTTCACTGGGCTCTTCCTTCTGCTTGAAATGCTCTTTCCTTAGATGCTCCTGTGAAATACCCTCCCTCCAGAAACTGCCTCCCTGGGGCAGGCCTTCTCTGACATGATGTCACACCTCAGGCAAACCACTGTCTCACACCCACCCAGCCCCCTAGTTCCGCCCTGTACTCCCGGCCCACTTCGTCCATTTTCTCTCCCTCCTTACATTGTCACTGCCTTCTAACATACAACTTACGTATATTTTGTAGCTTCGTGTCTCTTCTCACTAGAATTTTGACTACACACTACTTTTTGCTTCATTCATGGATGAATCCAAATGCTTGGAAGCCCCCTGCCCCCAAAATATTTTTGAAATATATATTTTGTAGAATGAAGGGTGCTAGTTGAGTAACCACTAACTCAGTTTCTTTAGTAATTATTGCTTGGTGAATAATCGATTCTTTTCTTCTTCTGTCAGTGCTAGTTCATGTGTACTTTTCCATGACATCACCATTCCTTTCAGCTGTGAAATTTATAGGCAAATGTGATTCCTATTAACTTAATAAGGCTTAAAGGTCACTTAAATAATCATTTTATATTTTTATTTGTCTTACCTCTGGGTCTCTTTCTCCCTCTCTTTCTCTCTCTCTGTCCCTCTCACTCATCTACTTCACATTCTTCGATCAGATTTATTCTAGGATAATCTGTTTCCTCAGTATTGGCAAAGAATCATATTCAAATTTGCAGAGCATCTTGAATTTTCTCTATTTTATTAATTTATGCTTTCATTTATATTATTTCTTCTGTCTTCATGTTTTTGACTCAGACTATTTTTCTGTTTCTAGCTTTTGAGTTGCATGCTTAACTCATTCATTTTTAATTACCCTTTCTAAGAAGTGCTTTTAACACTATAATGGATATCTAGTTCAACTTCTGCTACATCTCCGAAGTGTTGATGTATAGCTCATTTATTGTCATTTAGCTTTAAATATTTTATAATTTTTATTCTATTTTCTTCTTTGATCCATTAGTTATTTAAAATATTTATTTTTACATATATATGACTTTGAGGGACTATCAGTTTCTGTAGAGTCCTAATTTATATGCATTATAGGCAGAGATAATATAGAATATGATATCAATTATTTGAAATGTACTAAACAGTTATTTTTATGGTCTAATACTGTGAATAACTGTTGTAGAAATGCTATTTTTGTATGTAGCAGCAAATTCTGTTCATTCTGGAATAAAAGTTTGGCTAGATATGACCTTTCAGGTTGATAATGATATTTCGTTAGGCTACTTTTATCCATCATGGAGTATGGCTCAAATCTGCTGTCCCTTTTGCTGGAGTTAAGATGGCTCTCCACCCTCAATTTTTTTAATCACCAAAAACTGTTTGGATGTAGCTGCTTTTTAATTCACTCACAGGGACAGTTTCCACTTCTTTTCTTACACTAGAAATCTGGTTTGGCACACATGTTAACATTATCAGTGATGGTTATTTTAGAGGACCTGTCTGATGATTGCAAAATGTGTTCTGATGCCTTGCTGATTCTTACTTTCCTCTGAGAGGGGAAGAGAGAGAGACAGAGGGAAAGAAGAAAGGGAATGTGTAAGGAGATGAGTGTGGCTGTCTATGTAGGTGTGTGTGTGTGTGTGTGTGTGTGTGTATGTGTATGTGTGTGTATGTGTGTGTGTGTAGGAGTGTGTAGGCATGTGGGTCTGTAGGTGTAGAGGTGAGCATGCACACACACAGATTGAACACTCGTTTTCTGAATGTCTTGTGACTTTTTTGTTGTTGAGAGAAAGGAAGGATATATTTAAGTAGGAACTTAGGTAGGAGAATTTGCCATGAGATTTTATGTTAATATGGCTAAGAGTGGGACTGTATTTAATGTTTGCTTTTGCTGTAGGTGACAGAGGTTCAAATTACTCTAGTGTTCTTGGTTTTTGTCTTCTCTCTTGACTTTGGGATTTGCTATGTACTCTTTCTGAGATAGAACCTGTGTCTTGCAGCTTGCTTAGTGTAATCCACTGCTATTATATTCAAAGACTGTTGATGTGGTGATAAAGTGTGTGTATTTGTATGTATGTGTGTTTGTGAAGCAAAGTGTTCTATAATATTATTATTGAATTTCAGTCTTCTAATGGGGTTGGTATACTAGGCTATGACTATGACAGTGTTTCTTATCCTCCCTTCTTAGGTGAGGATGGAAGAAGATAAAAGTGTGTGTGTGTGTGTGTGTGTCACTGTGTGTATGTGTGTGTGAGAGAGAGAAGAGAGAGAGAGATGCCCTTCTTAGAGGTAAGCAATGGAACTGGTTAGTTTGCATTTTCCTTAAGGTGTAGATTTTGGTTGTGGAGAACACTGGGTACAATAAATATAATTATTAATTTTTCTATCTCAATTCAAACACAGGATCTTTCATAGGTCCTTCACCATTAGCACCTGGTGATCTTCTTGGAGGAAAAGCCCATGAGGGTGTGGAACTCCCGTAGCCCTGACCCACCAGAATTTCTCATTCTCATTCTTATCCAAATTCAACCTTCAAAACATTCTTCAAAGTTACCAGTTATATATTCCTATCAGTGTAAGGATGACCACATATCCAAGTAAGCAGATTGCAAACTGTAGCCCTCTAGTTTTCTCTCTCTACAGATTGAGTAGCAGAAGTTTGCCCTGGAACCTCAATTCTCTAAACAAGTGTGTAAGAGGTTGTTGATGTTTTGTTTTACCCAGCTTTCTTTGTCTTGCCTGACAGCTTCTTAGGTCTCTATATGCTAGAGCTGAAAAATTTGAATTTATTATCTTAGAAAATCCTGTTGATATAATTTGTGGAAGGGAAAGGGAAAAAACAAACTGTTCAACTAGGGATACAGGTGGACCCATTACAACAATGAGATATACAAGACGTTATGTGAAAAACGAACTTTACAGCTTTGGCGGGGTGGGGGTGTGGGGGGTAGGGGAGTATGGGGGTGGGGGGGTGGAGAGGGGAAGGGATGGTATGGGGAAACAAAGGAGGAGGCAACAATGCTTGATAAATGTACTCACTATTTTGCTCATGTAATTGTAACCCCTCTGTATGATATTTTCACAATAATAAAAAAATCAAAAAAATTTAAATGTAATTTATAGGGGGGAAAACCTCACTCAAGATATCCAATCACTAGATTAAATATAGGCCTAGCTCTGATGTTCATCCTTATCAAACATTCCCTTTCTTCTCTTTAGTAGAACTCTGGTCAAGTTTTGGCACAACTGTCATTCCAAAAGTTTTTGCCTTATGTTCATTGTTCTCCTTTTCCTGGATTATGGGTTTGAAGATCTTTTAAACTAAAGCTATTTAAAAAACATGTTTATCTTATATCCTCCAGTTTTATATCTCACATCGGGAAAGGAAAATAGGTTCAAAACCTGGACCTATTGAGTTTGCAACTCTGATATTTATATTAACCTTAACATCAACTTCTAGACAGCTTGCATATAAATAATTATATACACAAATCACATTTAGCCCCTGTTTTACTATAATTTTCTGTGGTAGGTAAAATTATCTTTTTAGACATTAGGGAAAATCATTTTTATTAATTATGATTTACAGAAGGGGCTTTCTTCAGTCAAGAGAACATAGCACATGTTGCTATAAAAACAGTTTTCAAATAACATACCAGACATTCCCATTTCTAAATATAATAGCTGCAAGATCTCTACTGCTATTTCTAGTTATGGCAGAAAATATTTCCAAAATTGGTCATAAAGGAACTGGAGCTTTGACTGCCCTTATAGAGAACCAACCTTGAGCAAGAAAGCGAAGACACAGCATTCAGGCCCTGAATTCAAGCCCCAGCACCTGCACAAACTTGGCTATAAAGTTAATAAAATGGCTGAAAGAATTTATTGAGTGACATTCTTTTAAAAAATATAAATAACAATAACTATGTTTACATGTTTATATATTCAAATGATAATTTTAAGTCAGATACCTATATACGGGTAATAAAGAGCCAGTAGTATTTTTTCAAATCTCTTCTACATAGGTCATATAAATATTAGAAAACACATATTTGTTCCAATAGAACATTAGCTTGGAATTATGCATCCTTAAATACTTACCCTGAAGCTTTCCCTTCCTCAGCTAGTGTAGGTCTCCTCATTTCTGGATTTACAGGCCAGAGGAGAAAGTGCAAAGATTCAAACTTGGAATCTTTGAAAGCTGTTTTCAAAAAAATATTTTTTTCTATAAGTACTTTCTGCAAAAAAATAAAATGATGTCTTGATGGTTAAAATGATCATACACTTAAAATAATTATTGCACTTATAAAGTCTTTTTCTTAAATGTGTATTGCAACCAAGGGACGGGGAAATGACTCCTTTGCCTTACAGACAAGGAAATCATCGAAATGGAAATGCTTCATTTGGCTGTTCTGTCAAAGCCAGAAATGAGTAGTGAAGCTCATACAAGAGCCCAGGACCCTGACATGCAATACGTTCCCTTCCTGTTTCACCTCTGTCTCTGAAAGCCAACTAAGCATTTGCTGGTCCTCTTGGGATTACTGACCTGTGCCTGTTAAGGGGCATGGAAAAGTAATACTTCTTTCAGATGGTAAACTCCATGTGGGAGCATGAAGTCCTTTGCTTGCTTGCTTATTTCCCCTCTTTGGCCTCTGGGGCTGCTCAACAGTTAAGGCTGGCTGACTTGAACTGCACCCTGAAGCTTATGGAGTCATTCCTGGGCCGCTCTGTTAACAGTGTGACTATTCCAAGGAAAAGAAAGGGACAAAGGGACTTGTTCTCTGCCAAGTGCATTGCTGCAGCAGGAGCAGACTAGGGGGAGAGAAAAGGATGCTTAGCTCTAAGTGCCTGCCTTTTCAGTGCAACACAAACTGCTGCTATTATTTTCTCTATAATCCACTTTTGTAAAGGTACATAATAGATATATATAATGCATGTAAAAAGTCAGAAAACCAGAAAGTTCTCTGACAGTGACACCTTACAACCTGATGCTGGAAAAAAATCCTTATAAGATGAACACTGTGCATTTCATAAAAATTGCTTCTTTAGTTTCCTAAGCTTAACTGGCAGGCATAGCATCTCATTACATCTCATATAGCAACTGCTTGGGGCATCGTATTCCTTTAAAAGTCATTCCTTTACTGCCTTTTAGGAATTGCATTCTGTGTGTGCAATGATCTGAAAGCTATTTGAGAGAAAAGAGCATAAAATTACATATATGTTAGAGAGAGATGTCAAGCCTTAGAATTGTTTCCTGATACTTGATTCAAACAGCACCGAATCAATGATGATGTCGCCATATTGTTAATTTTTACTATAAATTTGCAATTTACATGGGCTTTACAAAAAGAGACATTTTATTCCTGGTTAATTAAGTGACTGAAAAGGTCAATTAATGATTTACCAAATGAATTTCTAAAGTGCTGCCATGTTTCTCGCAGCTGTCAATAAATGAATGAAAGAAGATACTTAATATTGAGCAGAGAATACAGTAAAATGTATCAATCCACAAAATAATTTAGTACGTGAGCAGCACACTAGCAGCTTAGTAGAGCCCAGCTTTAAAATTCCAAGGGAGACTAGATAGAGTAGCGAAAGGACATGTGGTTGTTACCAGTATTAACATAGGTCCAATTAATTGATTGACATAATTAGCATGCAGTTATTAATAAAATTAAGAATCGCTCATCAAGTGAGCATCCATATACATTGTCGGAAATGAATTCAAAAGAACCCTGTACTTATCATAATTAAGTTAATGGTTCTATGAGAGCATCCCAGATTATGTGGGGGCCATAGCAACAGGCCAAAAGTTATACATCCAGTTCATTTTCTCACCAAAATAAATTGAGTAGAATTTTTACATCTTTTCAAACTAGATTTATACATTAGTCACTATGACTATCAGGACTGAGTGGATCTTGCGTACATTTAGTATTTGTAAAAATGGCCCAAATTATGTATAGTTTAAAAATGAGAGAATCCTGAAAATTAATATTTTATAATGATATCAGTTTCTGGTCTAATCAAATTCTTCCTTTTATTTTGCTACTAGACATACATAAAAATAAAAAACCCAAGTGAGTTAAATTACATAGTTTCTAAACACCATATGTACAGAATTACAAGCAAAGGAGAATAATCTCAACTACAGTTACAGTGATATATTTAAAAAATTATCATTTATTTCCTTTAATTAAATTTGAAATGCCATTTAATTAGCACTATTTTTGCTTATCTGGTAAGAAGGATGCTATCTTTAATCAGGGAATCAGATTTTTGTACTAACCTAGCTATTGTATACAGGCCTCTAATGCAATTTGTAGGAAGAATAAATTCCCCCAAAATCAGTAAGGAAAAATACTTTTTAGAGAAAAATTCAGACTGTTACAAAACCAATGCACACGTCCCAGTAGGAATATTCTTGTGTACATTCTTTTTGCAGAGAAAAAGAAGTATGTTTTGGAAATTCTGGAAATAAAGACTCTGCATATAGTTAGATAATGCTGTAGGTATGAGCAGGAGATAGAGATGGTGGTGTTAATTGGGGGTGGGGATTTCAAGTAAGGACGATACTTGGCTAGAACTATAAACCACCATTGGTCCTAGTGGAATATTTACTGAATCAGGAAACTAAGAAATTATTTTCTATGGTGATTGTCCTTTGTTTGTAACCTCTAGACTTTTAAGATTCTGATTAAATCTATTCTACTAAGTGCAGAGTCAACACATTTGTGCTGAATGTACAGAATCCAGAAAATCTTCTGATAATAGCCAATAATATTTTTTGTGTGCTGACCATTCGTTTGACATTTTTCTAAGCCATTCTTCTACGTATTTAATTGTGCCATTTCCCAATACCCTGCAGATTCCAGGACACCAGATGAAGCAATGTCCATGTGGTAATATATCAGAATGTTTTATTATTAAATAGTTAATATCCCAGTACCATCATGGTGGAGGTAAGGAATGAGTTCAACTGACAGAGATAGCTCAATGAAAGCTGTCTCCCTCTACCCTCTGCTTTTATAGATGCAGATTATCCCAGGGATATCTTAAAAGGAGTTGTGGGAAAAAGGGGGCAACATTCCAAGAGGTAGATAACAAAAAATCAGAAAGCAATAAGATAAGTAGTTTCATTTTGGCGAGAGATCTGGGATATCAGGAATCAGCATGGTAAATGCCCTCAGACATTCATTCCTGTTTTTTTGACAGGATTACTGCAGAAGGCCGAACTCTCCCAGGGAAATAACCATTACACAACTAGGATTTTCTTCAGCCATCATTCATTCTTCTGTACACCAGTCAAATTTCCTACAGCGAGTCACAATCACCACCTGGCTGTAGGGTTTCCACACACTGCTATGTGTAATAAATATTACCTCTGCATTTATAATTGAGAAAACTAATACAAGGAAATAAGAAGGTACTTTTTCAAATTCATGAAGCTAGAGGAGAAGAGACTGAGGCCTAAGCATGTGAGAGCCTATGCTATTTGTATTGTACTATGTGGCCTCTACATCAACCCTACAGGCAAGATGAACATACAAATTAGCATTTCTTCTTTCTTGATTCTTCTCCTTACAAGGCTTACAAGAGAGGCTGGATGAGGAAGGCTATCATAAATAATGGTGGGTAATAGATTGGAAAGAACAACTTAGGACTATTAAACTTCATGGGTCATACAGTGACCTTCCAGTGCTTTTCAGTTCGCCTGGTCTACTATCTAATTCTCTGGAATCTGTCACCACAAAATCTGTCAGACATAAGCCATAAATGTACTTCTAATGGCCTCAGTAGTGTTTGATGCTATCTGTCCCACCCTATATTTTTTTTCTGTTTCCTTTAGATACAAGGGAAACATTGATAAAGTTTAAGATCACAAACATACTCTGAAGTGTTCCAGAGACGAGTAACAATGACCAATTCCTCTGCAGAGTAGTGAAGGAAATTGTGGAATGTGATCATGAAAGCAGGTAGGGGAAGACAGTATATGTTCCTGATGCAGGGAAAGGAGCCCTGTAAATATCTTTGGTCCTCATTCTGTACTTCTACATCATTGTGTGACTTCTACATGGTGGGAGTCTGAATCTTAGGAACTATTACCTAGTTATCAGGAAGGGTCATCTTTCGTCCATCTTGATGTTTTTGAGTTAAATCTGATAGAGCTCTCTACAATATAGTCCTGGGATTTTTGTTTTGTTTTTTAAATATATTCTTTTATTAATAAGTTTTTTAAAATTGTGAAAATATCGTACAGAGGAGTTACAATTACATGAGCAAGGTAATGAGTACATTTCTTATCAAGCATTGTTGCCTTCTCCCTTGTTTCCCTTTACCATCCCTGCCCTCCCATTACACCCCCCCCCACCAAAGTTGTAAAGTTCGTTTTTCAACATAATGTCTTGTACATCTCATTGTTGCAATGGGTCTACCTGTATCCCTCTTTAAACAATTTGTTTTTTCCCTTCCCCTCCACAAATTATACCAACATCAAATACAGTGAAAACAGGGCTTCTACCGTGGGGGAGGGACATACAAAGCAACAAAGAAATCATTTTATATATATGTTAGAAACAATAGCAAGAAAGAAAAACAAATTACGTCCTTATCTTGGGTTTCATTTTGCCTAACATCAACTTATCTGATCGTTTTTGCTTGTCTCAGACATAGACTAGTTATTGCAAATAAGAGAAACCATGGGACCTATATTTGTTTTTTAAATATATTGTTTACCATATGATCCATGTCTTCTTTCCTGATCTGAAGTGAATCTCAATTTTATTAACAAATAAGTATACATCTTTAAAGCAGAGACTTGAAATGAGGTTTTCATACATTTACTGATTGTTTTAGTAAGGTATAATTTGCTTACAGTGAAATGCAGACATCCAAAGAGTGAAGTGTATTCAATTTCTACAAGTGCCTATACTTTCATAATCTACATCCTTGTCCATGCACCCCCTATCCATAACAGAACATTTAACACATATTGTGACTCATCCCAGTCAGTATCTAGTTCCTCTTTGCTAGAGGCAATGGTCTGATTTTTTTCACCTATTCTACAGTATCATATAAATGGAGTCATATATGACTTCTTTATTTGGCATGCTGTTTTTAAACATCAATTCATATTGTTACATTATCCAGTGCTTGTGCACCTTATTATAAATAGTATTCTATTACATGAATATGTCAGTTTACTTGTGACCATGTGGGTTGTTTTCATGTATGGGCTATTCTGAACCACACTTCCATAAACAAACTCGTCTAAGTCTTTCAATATGTATAGTTTCATTTCTATGAGAAATAAAAAAATGCTGACTCCAATAGTAGTGGATTTTAAGAATAATAGAACTTGTAAAAAAGAAGAAATAAAATATTCCTGGACAGGAAGATGACTATGGCAAATGCACACAGTGAAATAAAGGTGTCAAAATCAACTAAAGACATAAGCACACCTGATAACAGAGGAGGAAGCAGACTTGGCAAGGCCTGGCTGACTAACCATCCTAGATCTATTTATTAAAGTAAGCTGTTACTCCTGCTATTTATTTCATTAGCGACTCAGTATCTCACAGGTACTCTCATTACCTTGGAAAGATTGTCTTTGTTTATCTTTATCATATAGAAATAGTTGGAATGATGCCCGTTCTTGACAGGCTTCTCCTGATACAATGCTGGCTCAGGAACATAGCCTGGGTTAGCTTACACTTTCTTTTACTTCTAGCAAGCAAATGGTGGTGTCCTTGTATGCCTGATCAGATAGACTCTAGACCATCCCGGAAGAAATGGCTTTGCCATTACTTGGCAGTATCTTGTTGGTTTAGAAGGTAGTTATAATCTGATGAAAGGAAGATCACTAGCTTGTAGGTTGTGTGCTTGCTTGGGACATTATCACAGTGTTGGCCCTTAGACGTTCTGGGGTGCTGAGAAACACAAGCACTCTGTAAAAGTGCTTTGGTGTTGGGACCTACATTTTGCTGAGAAATGTACCTGTCTGTTTTAAAGAATTTCGGTACACATAATTAGATGGCATTCTAAAATGAAGAATTTAGTAAGCAGCAAATCAGTGTGCTCTTTTCCTTTGAATCCTATGAATACTGACTACTCATCACACACAGACATTACTGGCTTTGTGCTTCCTTCAAAGATCTGTGTTTTGTTTTTGGTCTTTTTGTTTTCAGTTCATAGCTGGATGAGGTTTTTGTATTATTTTCCTTTCTTAGTGCTATGGGGTAAGTATATTCTCTAAGCTGTCAGATATGATTCACCAATTTCAGTTCTATCTCAGAAGACATTTGACTTCATAGTTGACTTCTTAGCTATTCATTATCCTTCTGTCATTAAAGACAACTCTAAAACTCTAGTTTGAAAACAAGTTAAAGCTGAGTAATGGTGGATCATGCATGTAACCGTAGCTACTCAAGAGGCTGAGATCTGAGAACAGAGATCCAAAGGCAGCCCAGGAAGGATAGTTAAACACTAAGACAGCTGAGAGGCGTGGTCAAGTGGTAGGGCAGCATTTTGAGAAAAAGCTAAAGCGTGGTGACAAGATCCTGGGTTCAGCTTCAGTCTCAGAAAATAGATAGATAGCTAGACAAGTTAAATAAATACAAGTTAAAGTTGAGAATGAAAGAACATAAAACCTAAGAGACAAGAAGCAGACAATAGATGTTTGGACACTAGATAGACATGAGGAGGGAAGGCCCAGTGCTGGTCAGTGAGCTCCATCTCAGATGATGTCATGAGATGATGTCAACACAGGTCTTGGGCAGGTCATCTTTCTTTTTGGTCTTCTTAAGAAAGTAAATACACTCCTGTTTCTCCTGCATCTACATATAAGGGCAAAGGCCTTTGCTGGAGCCTTCTTACTTTGGTATTGTACTACTGATTTTTCTCTAACTTGATCTTTACTGTGTGGGTCTTTGGAACCCTCTATTTCTTGTGTTGCTTTTCAGTTTCACTTGACACATTTTTACATCTTTTAATTGTTTTTTTAATCTTTTAGGTAGTTGTACAAAGGAGTTGCCACTTAGCAGAGACATTTATGAATACAATGTATCTTGGTTTATGTTACCTCTTTCACTTCTTTTTTTATGTTTTAGTAGAACATGATTTTTTTATTGTCAAGGTGATATATAGAGGGGTTACAGTTACATAAGTAAGGGAATAAGTACATTTCTTGTCAAATTTGTTATCCCTTCCTTCATTTTTCTCCTGCTTTCCCTTCCCCCCACCTCATCATTCCCAAGTTGTACAAATCGTTTCCAACATGTTGTCTTGTGAATATCATTGTTGCATTCGTTTCCTCCTTGTCCATTGTCTCACCATTCTGTTGTTTCTCTTCCCCTTCTCTGATTCAAATAAATGTATTAACTATATCCTTTTCACTTGTTAAGTGTATCTTTGTGTGTAAGGAAGTTTCCAAGCACCTTCTTCTGTTTTTACAATCACTCAGAGAGGACAAGAGCAGGAAGTTTCCTGAAGTTCTTTTCTGTGGTCACTAGGCCGTATTCTTCTGAAGCCTCCTATAATTCCTGATTCTGATTCTCCTCCATTACTTGGTCTATGGTCTCTTCAAATCCCTGACATAGTTTTCATATGGAGCCCCTCTCATCTGCTTTTAAGTTCTAAGTTTTCCAACTTTCCTTGCTTTGTCTGGGTCTTTTTGAACCTGAGCTTCAGAGATTGGTGTCTGAATCTGGGGATATACAGAAAAAAGCTAGTATAGAAAAATCCAACCCTCCTAGAAATAGAATGCTACAACTTTCACCTTAGGTGGGTCTCCCAAGAGAAGTATGTCTACCTCATATGTAGCTGATTCATTAGACACAGGTTCTGGGCCATGAGGGCTGTCTTTCAGCTGGCTGTTTAATCTGAAGATAGATTTGCTTCCTCACAGCCAATTTAATAGATGAATAAAGTCCTGAACTGCTCCTGATAATTCACCCCAGCTCTATAGTGCCTTCAGGCTCAAGTTTGCCTTCTGAAACTTTCTTCTTGCAAGTCCAAGCAAGCTCCATATCCTGTTGAGAAGGTAAGGAGGTTGTTAATGAGTAGGTTAGGTAAGGGATTCAATGCCTGATAGCTGCTAGAAGCTAAGGTTCCTTAAAAACTCAAGATTCTCATGGTGACATTGTGCAAAAACGATTGCACTTGATTTATAAAATGGTAACCCTTCTGTTCAACATCTTCATAGAAGCAACAAGCTTATATTACAAAAACAACTACCACTATCACAATAGTAAAAAAAAACCCATCAAGATTCTCCGCTCAGAGGATATGTCTTTCACTGCAATTTGCACAAACGTAAGACTTACGCAGCTCTAATTGTGGGCTACAGGCTAGGGCTGCCTCAATTTAGGGGGTCCCTCAGTGCCAGGCCACTCCACCATCAGATTTGGATCCCTTCTATCTTTCAGCTTGTCACGGCAGAGGATGATGGATCTCAATGGAGCTGGCAATGGATGATGCAAAGTGGCCTCTCTTCCTCACCCAGCTTCCTGGAGTGTGGGATTTGCCTGGTTCATCTCACATTTATTCTATGGAGACTGGAGGCTAGGATATTCCCAATATCCTTGGTGCAAGTACTCTTTTAGAACTACCCAAAGAATCAGTTTCTATGCCTGATAGACTCGCTGTTGGAGGAGCTGACCAGTTGGCCAAATAATTTTCCTTCTGAGGACTTTGGGAAATGTGCCTTCTAGCCTTCACAGCGTACCTGAGTACAGGTAAGTATTGGAAGTTACCTGTTGGTCTAGGAATTCCTGTCCCCTTCCTCCTGAGGTACCCACTTCTTGAGCCATTTGAACCTCCTCGGACAGTGATGTCAGCAAATAGTCTTCTCTGTCTTCCTTTTGGGCTGATTCTGAGTCTGTTAAAGACAGTTTCCCAGAAGGAATGTTTCAATGTTCTGGGAGACTTGATTTTATAATTTTAGAACAATAACAGATCTAAAATTAATGTCTGACTATAAGCCATGAATCTGTTATCATTTTTCCCCTCTCTAAACAGTTGCTTCTAATTATGCCCCTTTGATGTTTGCACCTCTCCAATTTCTTGAAACTAAGATAATTTTCATTTCTCATGCGTTCAACATTATTAACACAAGAGGAACCAATTTTAGTCTTTATAGGCTTTCTTGGCTAGTCAGATCCTCCATCACTTTGATAACTGTAAGTTGCTCTTTCTTCAGTTTTCTCTTCAGCTGACAGGATTCCTGCACTAACAAAAGTTCTCATACTTCACACAGTGGGAACAAAGATTTGGCTCCCTATGTTGCTTGGCTAGGGTCTTCTGACGCATTAAATCCAGAAACTGGGTGTCCATGTCAGCAACTTTGTTTTTAATGTCTGCAGGGAAATGCAAGTTTTGCCTTTAAAACTTTTACTTGTACACTTTGTGTTTCACAAAACAAAACATGGTAAGAAGCCCATAGTTTTTGCACCTTTTATATAAGCTTTTTGGTGATTAAAACCCTGGGGTGTTTAGTTAGGGTAAATGCTAAGAATGTGTACCTAGAGAACAGTAAGAGCTTTCTCTCTGCATTTTTAAAAAGAATGTAAGACTTGTGAATGAGGCTGGATTGAAAACTCTGGGAAGCCAAGGCCCTCTGATTATAGCTCATGCAGGGATATTGTAAGCTTTCTCTCTCTCTCTCTCTTTCTCTCTCTCTCTCTCAACTTTGTGTGTTAATGCCTCCACATCATTTCTCAGAAAGAAAAGAAAGCTCATTCCTCTCTCAAGCTTCAGAAATTCTAAAAATTGAATGAATAGTAACTATGTGAATGTGGGTGTGTATAAAGCATGCCTTTTTAATCTGATACTTTGACATCCTGGGATCTTGCTGGTCCTGACAGGGACTACCTTGCCTAGGGTTAGTTAATTCTCTTTGTTTGAGGGGGTTCCGGTCGTGGGGCCTGAACTCTGGGCCTGGGCGCTGTCCTTCAGCTCTTCAGCTCAAGGCTAGTGCTCTACCACTTGAGCCACAGTGCCACTTCCAGCTTTTTTTCTGTTTGCTTATGTGGTGCTGAGGAATTGAACCCAGGGCCTCAGGCATGCAAAGCAAGCACTCTACTACGGAGCCACCTTCCCAGCCCCGAGTTAGTTAATTCTTAAAGACAGTGGACAATTGGCCCACCAGAAAGTCTGCCTTTTCTGTGAAAACCCATCAACCAGAACACAGGACCTCAGCTCTTTTTGTAGGCTCTCACTTACTGATGGGGCCCATCATATACAGCCAGAATCATCCCAGGGCCAGATACCAGGTAACTGAGATAACTAGAAGCAGCCCTTTATTCCACGGGAACTTGCTCAAGCCAGGCAGTCTTACCCTGCTTTGCCTTGCTCATTTCTCCTGTGGAAACCGTGGGAATAGCACAATGCACTTTCCTAGCAACCTTGGCTTTCTGACCAATCTTCATGCATTTCTGTGTGACCTGGTGTGACAAACCATGTCATTTGCTTCTTTGGATCTGTAAGTACATAAAAACTTCATCCTTCATGTAAGTGTCTGTGTGTCTTAAAACTCCTGGGTGGATTTTTCAAACAAGATACCTGGGATTCTTTCAAAATCATCTGTATTCTAATCATTTTGAGGTGTCCATTGATTATAGTCAAGTAAGGGGCTGATCATGCTTGACATTGACAAGGCCTAGTCAAATGAAGGGAGACCCATTATGTATTCTAAGGCTGGTGTCTGCAACAGGAAATCACTGAAGCTTATTGTAGGGCTCTTCCAAAGCGGGCAATGTGGCATAGAGAAAAGCCTTTTTGAATTCAATAGTCTTGGTCCATTTCTCTGCTGCTACAGGCTTCTTCTAACAACGTTTGCTTCTGTTTTGTTCTGCATTTACACTATTCACTCCATGTCTGAGAAGAGCATATGGTACTCTTTAAGTATGTAGAATCCACTTTTAATGAGATGTCAGGGTTATTTGAGAGATGACTTCCCCTCTCCTTGGCCCTGATTCATACTACTGGATGGATCTAAGTCAGATATCTGGAAAATCAGGTCTTTGACTGTTCAGTGTGTTTTTATGCTTAGATAAATCATCATGTCTAATGGTCATCAGAAACTATTCAGGAATTAAATTAAAATGGCATGGATCTTGCCTTCTAATACATATTAGGGCAAAATTAATAAGACAAGCACTGGATACATTGCTCATTCAAATATAGTTGGCAGGGTTAGTCCTCTAATATGGAATTGGTGAACATGGTAGTGGAAGCTAGAAAGAAGCGTGGTAGTGTCTATCTTTATAGAAGGAATATGTTAAAGAATAGAATCATATGTAACAAAGGAAAGAGGTAGCCATGCATCTTTTGTGCTATAGCACCAGGTTTGGAGCCCTGTTGAATGTTCCCTTACTTGCACTCCAATTGTTTGCTTCTGTATGATCTTTTCACTTCAAGGCCATAGCCATTCTTGGTCCTTGCTCTTTCTCTAGTATCTGGGACATACCTGCCATTCAGAAAGGAACCTGCAGGGAGATAGCTTTTATGAATGAATCTACCTTTAACAGCATTTTAGAAGTATCTATTTGCACCATAGTCTCTGAAAATTTATAATTCTGTAATGCTGTGGTGATTACAAACTTTCCTTTCTGTACAGGCCTACTGCTTACAGCTCTGTAGTACCAGTCCCATTTATCAAATATTACTATAAAGTCTTTGGGAGGAGAATACCCTTGCTGTTTTGCATATATTGCCCAAAACCTCTCACAAAACTCTAACCCCAAACTCGAACATTGAGTGCACTCCGTGCATCTTAGCTTGGGGAGGAAAAAAATTAGAACCAACAAAACTACTAATTTCTGAGTGTTTAATTCAAACTTATTACGTATTCTGCCTTTCATGCGGTAGATATCAACTGCATACATTGGCTACCTCCCAATTTCTATTTTTAAATGAATCCAGCCTTTGGGAGGGGTTTCTTTGCCATTATGCATATCTTTTATGTCATATCTTTAAATTGAGTAAAAAAAATAATACATGGAAGGATACGTGACATAGTCCTCGGATTTGAATGTGATGCTTGAACAAAAGCTATCCTATTCACGAAATGCAATGAAGCGTGTGTCTACTTATCAGCCTGTGCAAACTTATGAGCCTGATAACAATGGCAGTGAGGCAGTTTTTGCAAGAGTGACTCTGTGGGGACTCCTCCTGCAGCTGTGTTACCAGACTTGAACTTGGAGATCTGAGTCTCTCACTGAATCAAGCCGTGTACTTGTATTCCTCTGCTGGTCTGAATCCTGACACAAAACCTTCTGGGCATCATTTTGGGCTGACTTCTGATTGGTTCCTTTTTGTGCACCATGAAAGCCCACGGCCAGACCTCACCCCATTCACTTGTACATGATCATCTATGTTGAACCACTCATCCAGCCAATTGATTGCTTTCTGAGTGATAAAATTTAGTAAACATAACCCCCTTTAATTGATCCATCAATCCCTTAATGCATACATACTTGCTTCTAGTCGTTTTGAAGTCTTCACCTTTTTTTTTTAAAGCAATTATAGCATTTCACCATTTTAATATAGTTTTAGGTGTACTGTGAGTAATTTCTTCCAAAGGTTCTCCAATAGTAGGCCTCAGACAGGCATGTAAAACCTATGACCAGTGAAGCTGTATATACCTCATGCATGGCTCTGTGATCCAGCCAGAGCAGCACACACCTACCATGAGCTGTCCTGTGAGCCTTAGTTTGAACTTCTGCCTTTGGCAGAAGTCCATTTTTACTCAACACCTTAACTGAACATGTTTTTTCTCTGACTCAACCCAGTGGAAGGTTTCCTCACTAATTTACCTGCCTCCACCATGAGGAGGTGTTCTGCCTCCTAGGCATGCTGTGTGTTTTTCTCTGACTGGCCTTGGGACACACTGGCTCATCCAATAAAGACACTGGGCTTCGTCAAGGCTCTGAGATACCAAGTGTCTCCTGCCTCAAGGGCTGAGTCTCCCTTTGTTTTCTCAGGAATATTCAACACCATGTGGAGACACAAGAAGCACAGAACGTATTCATGGAATTGAAAAGGCCTGCTCTGTTTCCATTGTGTTGAGGTTATCCTGAACCAAATACAGTGGTGTGGTCTCAGCCTCTGTCTGTTGTTTTCACTTGGCAGCGCCTCCTCCCTGGAAGCGCAGAGTACCTGTTAAAGTGATGGGCTGGACACGTACTGCCTACGTGCAGGTTCCAGCGCTGCCTCTCCTCACATAAGTAACTGTGGACAAGGTACTTTACATACATACATTCTGTACGTTCCTGACCTACAGAGTGCAGGCAACAATCCAGTCAAACAGTTACTATTCACTATGTCACCAAACCTTTGGTTACTACAGTGAAAAGAATTACATGGAAGTCTTGTGTACACACACAAATACACCTATGCATACTTATATTTATGTCTCTTTTGTATTGATACCTAGACATTGATCTTTCTCCATCTGGCAAAGGAAAACATTTTAAAGATGCAAGTCTATTTTTTTCTAAAGTATCATGATTTAAATACTTGTTTTAAATAGCTACCACTATGATGGGTGTTGGTGGCTCACACCTATAACCCTAGCTACTCAGGAGATGGACCTCTGAGGATTGTGGTCAAAACAAGACTGGCAGAAAAGTCCATGAGATTTTGAATCTACAGTTTGTTAGCAAAAAATCCAGAAATAGAGCTGCGGCTCAAATGTTACAGTGCCAGCTGTGAGTGAAAAAGAGCTATGCAATAATGCTCAGGCCCTGAATTCAAACCCCAGTATTGGCACATGTGCACATGCGTGCACACTCACACACACACACACACATAAATAGATAAATAAAAATAAGAACTTTAGCTGTATTTTTTAGAGGGTTTGTAACTAGGCTCCTTCCTTAGCCTCCCAAGTCTTTCTTCCCATTACTTTCCCCTTGCTCATCTTTTTCTTTAACACCCTATTTTTTGTGTTTGTATTTGCCATGCTAGGAATCATTCCCAGGTCCTCACATATACTAAGCAAGTATTCTGCGATGGAGCTATACCCCCAGTTCCAGATTTTTTTACTGAATAAAAAGATCATAGTCAAATGGAAGAACCTCAGATTCCATGCTGGAGTTGACCAAAATATAAAAGGAAAGCAGAGCTATTACAAGGTTTAGCTCAGGCAAGGATCAATGGTGCTACTCTAGGCAGAAAGACCGACAGGAAGAACAAAGTTCAGGAGCACAGAAGTATCCCTCCAGCCACTCTCATACCTGTCTAAATTCTCTCCACGTTCTTTTATCTGTAGTAGATTTCGAGAACTGTCATTTTGTCAACTTTCAGTATCTCTGATATATATCACATCAGAGAAGAAAGACATGTTTTTAATTTGAAAGCACATTGTATATACAGTAATATAATAGGAAGAACCATGGCAAATACAAATGGTATACTTATTTCAAGGTGATCAGAGATAATTTTACTTAACTACTTCATACCTCATGTTACTAATCTGTAAAATAGAGAAGACAATATCAGAACCTCCCTTGTATACTATGACAGATTAACTATGTAAAGCATTTTAAAAAGTGTCTGAATAGTGCATGCTGTTTAGAGCTTACATTGTCTCATAAGATAAGGCACGAGGGAGTGAGTAAATATCTTTCCTATCCTGCAAAATTTTGTTTCAAGTGTGACTTCCTTCCTCTAGAATTGTTAGAGACTCACAAGAATCTGTCTTGAAGTCTGTCTTTCACATTAATTACATGTCTCCTTGATTTCTCTCAATTAAATTTTCTAATTCCCATGCAGGTACCTCTTGACCTTTGTTCACTGCTCCATCCATTCAAATGGAAGCTAATTAAACCTGGTTACTCCTGCAAACCCTCTTACCTTTCGGCCCAGATCATGCTATGACTTGGAAGGTGAGTGAATGCAAATTACAACTGACAAGGTGTACCGAAGTGAACATGTATTGACTGACTCCTAGCAACCATCGCAAGCATACAGATCATGACCCTTTGAAGCCTACCAGCACAAAGGGCTACTTCTTACAGGCAAGCTGATGGGAAGAGGAACTTGGCTTGATGGGGAGATTTTTCTCTGAAAGGTTGCACTTTCTTGTTCTTCCGCTCTGCTCATCTTGGACCCACGGTGACAGTTATATTAGTCTGTGTTAGGCCAATTGTGAAAAACCAAGGCTTATTTTCTTACACTTCTGGAGGCAAGAAAGGTTAAGATCAAGCTGAGGCTATGTTTGGAACTCTGGTGAGGGGCTGGTGTCCACTTACAAGAGGGATCTGATGGCATTCAAAGGGGGAGGAATGCTGTGTCCTCACGTGCTTCAAAGTGGAAAAGCAAGAAAAGTCAAATGCTGTGTGAAGTCTCTTATATAGAGCCTTGATCTTATTCGGGAGAGAGAAACCCTCATGACCCACTCACCTCTAAAAGCTTTATCTTTGAATGTTATTGCAGTGGTCAATGGGCTCCAGGCTTCTGCATCTTGGAGGAAATACTTTCAAGCAGTAGCTACGCTCCTCATTTTTTCTAATGTAATATGTATGTAACCCAAGTCTACTTTTAGATGCTTAATGTAGTTCAGGGCTAGTTGCCTCTAGATCACAGTTCTAGACCAGAGTTCTGAGAATCAAAGCTTGGTTTAGAGAAGGAATAGATAGACGTAATTTGTAGATTGACACATTGGTTCAAGTTCAATACATTAAGCAGTATCCAGCCATTATGACAGTGTTGAGAATTAACCAGTAAAAGGGTCCAGAAGAAAGTCAGTAGTTTAAGAAAGGCAGGCTGAAAACCCAGTTTTAATTGATTACCTCAGGTTTTAGACCCTGTAAAGTATAATGGTAAACTTACCCAGAGTTAGAAGGAAGGGGGAAAGGATATGGGGGATGGTGGTTCATTCTCTTCCTTTGGGTCTTCCTACTTCAGCTGTGTGCAGTACAAGCGATTTTTACCATATACACATTTTGACTTAGGAATAAAGTCAGTCAACGTTTCAAACAATTGATACCATGAGGGTTTTCCTTTTAAATGGATTTGAGTTATTTCTTAATATTCTCTCTTTCAGAACATAACACACCATGTGTGTGATAGAATGTCATTATAACAGAGTCTCATACTGCGGTTCATTATGGCTAGGTTTCCCCAGGGATTACCTCCTATCAGACTCATCACAAGATTTTTACCTTACCTCCATGCTTACTAGAATAAAGAACTGAGGGTGATAGCATCCAAAAAGAAATGTTCTCATTACCTGACTCATATGACTGTAACCCTTCTGTACCTCACCTTTATAATCACAGTACAGAATTTATCTTAAAAAAAAGAAACAAAAGAGTTAATATTGTCCTGCACCTGGGCGTATTTGACTAGGGGAAAAGAATACCTTCTTGCTATTAACTTTTTCAGCTACCAGTTTCTGGACCTATGGTTCAGGGCCCAGCCCATACAAACAAAGCAGACTCTGTGAACACTCAGCAGTATGCAACTTGATATCATTCTTTCCTTGAAGTTATTTTTTTAACCTATTGTTTGGCAGTACCGGGATTTGACCTTGGAACTCCTCGGTTGCTAGGCAAGCACTCTACCATTTGAACCATACCTCCACCCCTTTATCTTTATTTTTCTTATCAGTAAAAGAAAATAGTGTAGGGGAAAAAATCCAAAGAGATTAGCAATGTGAAAAATTCATGAAGCACTATGCAAACTGAAGATACAATACCAGAAGGGTTAATTTAGCCAGGAGTTGAAGTAGAACAATTTACTCATCCATTTCTCTGTCATTTCTACACGCAGTTTGGACATCTGTTAAGTAGTGAAGAAATATATCATTTTCAACTGTCTGAATCCATACACAGTTGATTTCAAAGCTTAATTGGGTTTGAATGAGGAATCAATACATTATAACTGCACTCACATTACTGTGCTGAAAAAATCTGTGCATGTTTTTTATGCTTTCATAATATATTTCAATTTTCCCATTATTTTTGCATTATTATCCCATATTTTTGAAAGGATTCTTTGAACGTTGCAAAGTGGCACAAATCCCAAATGAATGGTAATGATTATTTGTTTCGATCCTGAGCTACATTTGTTAGAGTGTACCACAGTTACTCCTGGTTCCAGGCTATTTCTATATCAGAGACAACAAACAATTGCTCCTAAAACATCATTTTATTGCATTCTTTCTGAAGAAAAAAGTTTCCCCACTCTCCTGCTTTGTATTAACCAGTGGCAAACACAGGTCTTCAAGAGCTGGCTATAATCCATTATTGTCTCTCTGCTTTGGAGTATATCCCCTTGTGCAGCCAGGCTGAGAACTTTACAATCTCACATGGGAATGGATTGCTTCCAATAGTATCTTTCACCACTTTGACCTTTATCTCTACAGCCTATCTTACAACACAAGATCAGATCAAGACCTCTAGGGTTTCTTCAGCTCTAGTGGTCTTCCTGTCTTGATGAACCTTTATGCTTGGATCCTCATGATTTCTAGGGCCCTGCTGTCTTTAGTGCAGTGATATCATAACTGTCAAAGTCAAGTTCATGTGGATGACCACGCCCACACAGAGTCCTTCCTCTTTTGACCAGAGAAGGGACCAGACCAATTCTTGATTGCTGTCTTGTGTAACTCCACTGCAGAAAGCATCAAACTCATCAATAAAATGTTGAGGTAGGAGCTGGTCACTTTAATGGACTCAAGAACAAAAGAAAAATCAGTAGAGATATGACAGAGGGCTGTGTGGCAATGAGGAAAACAAGAAACAACCAGATGCTGGATAGATAATGAGGGAAATTGTGCTATTATGACTCCATGTTAACCAGATTTGTTTCAGAGGGGAAGAAGATCAAGTTATACATTTAAAGTCTAATTATATGTACTGTTTAAGTTTTCCTGTAATTTAGTGCACTGCATTTTAGCAGGAAAGTTTAGCTTTAATTAGAACATATAATCTAGGTAAGAGGAGAGTTTTGTTCAACTTGAATTTGCTTTCACCTCGTAGTGTCAGCATGTGCTTTGTGTGTATTGAAGATCAAGCCCAGGATTAGGTACATGTTTGACAAGTATTCTACCATGGACCTAGAACTCCTGCTGAATGTGAGCTTGGAGATCAGGTAGGTGGGCGCGTCCTCTTTGTTACACATTTGGTATGAATGCCTCCTTAGCACCATTTCCCTCTAGAAAGTAATCCCTATTGGGTTTACTCAGTGGTTTACCTTGATTCTATTCATGTTGTCAAGAAAAATGACTCAACCTCTAACTGTAAGGGTGGCCATACATAATCCAGGCTTGATCACTCAGTAGATTCCGTGATCATTCAGTACTATTCCAAATAGTAGTTAAATTGAAGGTAAGGAATTGTTCACACTAGCCCAAGAAAATTCAATGTCTGTAAATGCATCTGAATGTCGTCAAGAGAGATCCTTCACCCTAGCATCTCAGGTAAGTCAGTTGGGGCTATCTTCTGTATGCCTACTGCATATGAACTGACCTCTGTTTATATGAACAAGTTGGCATGTCAGCATCATTCTGGGGCTAATGTCTCCCTAACCTATGAAAGAAAAAGAAGGTTGCCAGTGGGGTGGTAAGTAAGATAACCTTCTTAGATCCTGGACCTGCCTGAATGACTCCTGAGTTCCAAAGTTGTCCATCAGTTCCACCCACTTGTGGTTATTTGTCTAAGGACAGGAATGCTCAGAGGAAGAAGAAGAACAACTCATGTGCACACAATTTCGTGAGCACAAGTTCTAGGCTCTCATCAAGGGCACTGCTGATTCCATCTAGTCTCAAGCACCACAGTTTGACTATGCGCAGCTTAGAAAATGTGACAGAAAAGACTGGACATGGTGGTGTACATCTATCATATCAGATATCAGAGAAACAGATAAAGGTGCATCTCAATTTGAGGCCAGCCTAATCAGAAAGCAAAACCTCCTTCTTAAACAAGCTGGGTGGGGTGGTATACTTCCATAATCCCAACTACATGGGAGACTTAAGTAGAAGGATGGATCACCATTCAAGGTCAGCCCTCCACAAAAAGCATGAAACTGAAAGAAAAATGAAGTAAGGAAGTACTGGATTATACATATGCCAGGCAAAGAGAATCTGTTTAGTACTTGACTGAAGCCCTGAATTTAAACCCCAGTGCTGTAAAAAGAAACAAACCAAAATCCAAACCAAGAATAAAAGAAAATTTGGAGGAGAGTTGCCAAAGCATAGTAAAAGTTTTCCTACATTTGACTGTGATGTCTCCATTTGTTCCCTCTGACATTGCTAATGATGGCCAGAGCTTGGCTGCTTGGTTTTTCCTTTGATTTTTTTTTTCTATCTTCAGGAATACTATTTCCATATATGTGAATTGTACATTTTCAAAAAGCAATCTTCAACTCACATCATCATTCTCTCAAAACATGACATACATACACTGAGCAAATACATATATATAGAGAGAGGGGGGGAAGTTAGGAGGAGGGGGAGGGAGGGAGAGGGAGAGGGCACCCAAAAGCAGCATTCTTGTTAGAATGACTAAGCTCAAAGATGAGTCAAGAGGATTAAGTATAATGCTCATCCCATATTCTTCTCTTACTGTAATTGATACAACATCAGTGAGCTTTTACTGGCAAAATTGACTCAAAGCAAACCAGAAAAATTAGGCCTCCAGAACTGAAAATGAACTAAAGATAGTAAGCAAAGGATAATAGCATGCGGCAATGTCTTCAAATTATTTGTACTTTAAGCTTTATATAATTTGAGGTTGCAAACATTTTGTTTAACAAGGGTGGAACTTTTTTTTTTTAACGTGATGTCTTTATTAATGATCAGGAAGCAGTTCTGAAAGCACAATAATGCCATTTTCAGTGATGTTAAATTAGAAGGCGTTGAAAACATTTGGGAAGAAATATAAATAATACAAATAGAGCTATAGAGGGTATAAATATGGATGGAAGGAAGAACAAAGATATTCCAAAAATCTGTGAAACAGTTGTCTCTATTGGAAAACCTTATTGAAAAAAAAAAGGAATTAGCAGGTAAGGTACTGGTCCTGGAAGATCCTCCTTCAAGTTGGCCCATTATATGCCTGAGGTTGGGTGTCCTATGATATTCCAAATGAATTGTCAGGAACAGTGAAACCGGCATCAAGCAATTAGTAAAACTATACTTATAATTTTTTTTCCTCTTTTCATAATGTGGCTGTGTGCTAATCTTTACGAAATAAATCTTTCTCATTAGGTTAGTATTTTAAGACTGCCACATTGCTAATTCCTGGAGCTCTATCCACATAATCCCATCATTGTCTATGCAAATGGGGCCCCTCTGGAGGTAGGCAGTGACACCCTTGCAACTTTACACCAATGCCTTGATTTAGAATAAAATGGACACATTTTTATTCCAGAATGTTCCCCAGTGTCCGGTGATATTTGCATAATATTACAATATTTAGAATGTAAAAAGTGTCCATTGGGTTATGTCAAACAATCATTTACTCTGAAGGATATAAATATTCAAATACTTGCCATTAGGCAGACCATAATCTGAATGACTTAATGATTTACTGACTACTTTTCTGGAAGAATTGATCAGTGTGGATATCTGCTCCCTTACTCTCTGCAGGTTTTATTGGCTTGTAGGTTTTTATAAAGTGATTTCTGTCTATATATTTAATTAGGTTTCACATTGTTGTTGGCTTCCAATCAGTTTATAGGATAAAATACACCCACTGACTCTATGCTTGGAGGGTGGGGGGTATGGGGCATATCATAAATTGCATCAAATTAGGGTCTCCCATACTGGTGTCCAAAATCAGTGAGGTCTCTCTCCTCATGGCTCTCTGGAGCTTCAAGCTTTGACCGAAGCCCATTTTAAGCAAATGGAAAGCATCTATCACCTGCTTTGGGAGTACTTTCACTGGTCGTGTGCTTTCACACTGTTTTTTTGTTAATATAGATCTCCCATAATCATTTCTATGAGAACTCTGGTTTCACCTATATTAATGAAGAATGGATCAAGAAAATGTGGTATCTATACACAATGGAATTCTACTCCCCTCTCCGAAAGAATGATATTGTATGGAAATGGAAAGACATGGAAAAAAAATTAGGTTAAGCAAAGTAAACCAGAGCCAAAGAAATTTAGGCTGCATGGCTTCCCTCATTTGTGATAACTAGAATGTGCCTATAAATCTACAAGTAAGCACACTGAATGATTAAAATAAATACATACATATATATATATATATATATACACACACATGCACACACACTGGGACATGATAAATGATATAGGACTCTAGACAGTCACACACTGAGGCCAAAGGAGGACATCACAAGAGTGGTTGACAAAGGCTCAATAGCTATGTGCTGATGACCACATAATGTTCTGTGAAATGACCTCCAAGAAAGGTAAACAAGAGATTATTTTTTAGTTTCCATTGTTGTTGTTTTCTTTTCTTTATACATTTTTTTAAATTGTAAAAGTACTGTACAGAGGGGTTACAGTTACATGAGCAAGGTAAAGAGTACATTTCCTATCAAGCATTGTTACCTCCTCCTTTGTTTTCCCCTACCATCCCTTTCCTCTCACCTCCACAATTACATCCCCCCTCCCCTCCCGCCTAAATTGTAAAGTTCATTTTTCAACATAGTGTCTTGTGAATCTCATTGTTACAATGGGTCAACCTGTATCCCTATTTAAACATTTTGTTTTTTCCCTTTCCCTCCCTAAATTAGAGAAGTGTATATACAAGATGCAGAGCACTGACAGCTTGTTTGTATTTGAGAGGGTAAGAGAGGGCACAGAAAAAGTGGAAGAAAGGTGAACAAGTACAACCGTGGTACTCACTAGACACCACTGTGTGGAAAATGAACTGAGCGATGGAAGGAGAGATATGGTTCAAAAAGAATTGTACTCATTACCTGATTCATGTACCTGTAACCTTCTATATATTAACTCTACCACAACAATAAAAATGAATTATAAGGGGCTGAGAAGGTGGCTTAGTGGTAGAGTACTTGCCTAGCATGCATGAAGCTCTGGGTTCGATTCTTCAGTATCGCATAATCAGCAAAATCCAGAAGTGGCGCTGTTGCTTAAGTGGTAGAGTGCTAGCCTTGAGCAAAAGAAGCTCAGGGACAGTGCCCAGGCCCTGAGTTCAGGCCCCAGGGCTGGCAAAACATAAAAATAATAATAAAATAGACCAGCTACAAAATAGGAAAATTATAAACTAAACATGAACTATTTTTCTATAAACCTTGTTTCTCTGTTTGGCTAGAGTTCCTTGGTGAGTTGACCATACGTTAGAATTTGGAAAGCTGTTATGGAGGTTTCAACTTTAGAACTAACAATTGGTAGACTGTTAATTTGAGAGGCGGAGTTCTGTCTAGAAGGAGCTGTGTGAACTAAGGACAGACCTGCAGGAAGTTTGGAGAACTGATGCAAGGGCCTAGAATTCTTTGTGTCCTCCTCTCCTTATTCCAAGGAGAAGCCATCTACATGATTGTCTAGTTCCACAGGCAGTTGCATGCAACCTCCCAGTGGAGAAGGACCCATTAGATATTCGTAAGTCAATGCCATTGTCATTGAAATGAAGCTACTTGCTTCCCTTGCTACAGTCTGAGCCCTTCCTGATTTCTCTTGTTCTTATTTAGAACAGTAAATATTTATACACAGAGGACAATAACAGCATCCTGACTTGCTTTGTGGTTTTCGTTCTCATTAATTAATGATACCTGTCAGTATTCTAAACCAGTTTACAATGAATCCGAGTCGTGTTTAAATGAAGTCATCTTTAAATCCTAGGATGCAATCGAGTGTCTTTATCAAAAGTTGGAGCTCAGATACTGGACACCCATGCTTTGACAGTCTGATATGTACTCCACATTTTCCTGGATTGCCCATCCTCCAACCCTTCCTGGAAATTTAGTGTGCTCTCTCTGTTTGGCTTCTCTGCCTAGACCTATTTTGGGAGGAGGGTGAGGAGCAGTTGCAGGAAAGAAAGATAATATCTTCCACTGAATTTTCAATCTATTTGAAGTAGGATAGTGTTTATTATTAAAAACATTATTATTAAAAGTATTTTTTTTTCTTTTTACAGCAAACTTTGTTCCAACATGTTTGTATCTGGGAACTTATTTAACATCTGATCCCAAAATATTTCCATAGCTGTTTAATAAAAAAGGTCTTACTGCACGGGCTGCAACTCCAGACTTCAAAACACTCTCAATGTGATTTTGGAATTACTTTAATTATGAGCTCTTTCAGACCTGATGGATTGCATGTTCCAGAGGAATGACATATGGTATTGGAGAATTATTCTTCTTTTACAGTCACTATATTTATAAAGCCAGGTTCAATACAGCTAAATCTCTTAATATATTCCCTACTCTGTCATCTACACAGATACATGCATGGAAGTATAAACTTTTATTGGAAAAGAGGATACTTGAAGAAGAATGCACCAATAATTCTTACAACTGAAAGAATTTTCAAAAACAGAGTATACTCAAGTCACCACGCCTTACATCAAAGAAGGAAAATTGTCAATAATCCAGAAGCTATCCTTTCTGCTGCCTTCTTTAAACATGCTCTTCAAAGCTGACCCTTCTCCTATTGAGCGGTCTTTAGGTCATTTCTTACACTCAGGGACATGGATACCTTCTTGCTATCAAGATTACCCTTTTGAATTTTTCCATATTATATACTGCCGTTGTTTCTTCTCATTCATTTCACTGGTATAGATCTACCACGATTCATTTCCACATTCTACTGCATCAGAAAATGTGGTCTATTTTCTGCATTTACCTGTTAGAGAGAATGCTACTATATTCTGTCTCATGTATACCAATGCCCAACTATAGGCAAGTTCTTTGTTGTACACATGTTGGAATGGATTTGCTGTATAATAAGGAAAATTTATGCTTAGCTTTACTAAATGTTATGAAATATTTTCTAGTTTATAAATTTAGTTTCCTACTAGCACTGAATGCATTTCCATATACATTTTGGAATTAGCTTATAAATACCTTCTATAAACTAGAAATAAAAAATGCTTTAGGAAGATTTTGATTGGCATGGTATAGAATCCATCATTGAAACTGAACAGTATTCACATCTTGACAATTCTGAGTGTTCTAAGCTGTCAACATATAATATCTTCTCATTTATTTATGTATTCTATAATTAGGTGTGATACAATTCTTGCTTCCCTTTTCAGGTTTGAAAATGGCCTTTAGATGAATTGAATTATTCTATCCTGTATCATTTTGCCATTTCATTAGCTTATATTTTCATATATAGTATTCAAACTCAGAGCTGTATGCTTGGTAGGCTGATGCTCTACCACTTGAGCCATGCCTCTCTCCAGCACTGCTTTATTGCTGGCCATTTGGAAAGTGGAGTCTATAAAATTTCTCTCCTGAGGTTGGCATAAATCCATGGTCATCCATGTCTTAGACCCCTGAGTATCTAGGGTTATAGGCATAAGTCATTGACATCAGGCTCTACTTATCATGTGTGTACATAAATATCATATATAAGCATATACATATGTATTTATACATATATGTATATATATATATATATAATTTGTCTTTTATTTTTTGGTCAGTGGTGAGGCTTGAACTCTGGGCCTGTGCACTGTCCCTCAGCTCTTTAGCTCAAGGAGAGCGCTCTACCACTTGAGCCACAGCACCACTTGTGGTTTTCTGATGGTTATTTGGAGATAAGAGTCCCATGGAATTTCCTGCCCAGGCTGGCTTTGAACTGTGATCCTCAGATTTCAGCCTCCTGAGTAGCTAGGATACAGGCCTGAGCCACTTCATAAGGTGGATTGTTGGAATAATGGGTTTTCTCTTTCCTATTTTTCTGATGTATTTACCTTTTAGGCCAATGTTCTTGAATTCTCCTATTCTAAGCCCTGTTCTTTTGAGAAGTCTTCCCTAAACAGCATTGCCTTCTCCTCCTTGTGAATTTCCTGTAGGGAAACTAGTGATTTTTCAGTGTAATGATGAATATAAACTCCCTGACAAGCCCACACTACTGTAACATTTCTGTGTGCAGTGCTGTTTTACTTAGTTGAATATATATATATATATTTTTTTTATTTCCATTTTTACTTCTTTTTTGGTCCAAGCTTCATTTTGAACTGTATTGCTTAATTTCCAAATACTTCTCATCTCCTTATAGATTTTTAGCTTAAAAACATTGTATAAGGGAGTTGATTTTAAGCCTTTAGAATTTGTTGAAACTACTTCATCCAACACTAATATTGGCAAATGCTTCAAGTGTTCTAAATAAGATATATATTCTGAGGTAGGTTATCTCTCTCTCTCTCTCTCTCATGAATTGGGATATTGATTAGGTTACATTGGTAGTGATGTTTAGAGCATTAAAACTTTACTGACTGTTGCTTTATTTTTTAAGCTTCTGAAAGAAGTGAGTAACATTCTCCATTATGGCAAGGAACTTTTGGATTTGTCTTCTTATGTTTGTCAACTTTTGCTAAGAATATAATACTCAGAAGTCTTACCTTTTCTTGGTGAATGCATTTTTTTTGTCGGTCATGGAGCTTGAACTCTGGGCTTGGGTGCGTTTTTTTAAATTATTAAAATCATTCCATTTTATCCTTGGTCATGGATCTTGCCTTACAGAGGATCATGACAGATATTAGTAGAGATGACATACTTTTTGTTTATGTCACTTTCAACATTTATATTTTATATCTAAGTTGTTATTTTTGTAAACTTTGCTTAGTTGGGGCTGTTTCATTATCCCATCCTGATAACCTTTGTTTTTCAATTGAACATTTACATAATTACTCTTCTCATGTTGTTGATACAACATATTTTGATTTTTACCTTCCAAACATTGGATTCTATTTTTTTAAAAAATTGCATACTATTTTTTCTTCCTCGATTTCCTGACTTTTTCCATGTTAATTAAAGTAAATTATATGTGTCAACATTTCTCCTATGTTCTCAATGGTAGTGTGTCATTTCATTGTTATTTTATACATTTTATTACATTTCACCACATTGATGCACTTTTATTTATTATTATTTCCAAAGGATGTCCATTAGGAAAAATGTGTATTCTCCTCTCATTATGATATAATATGGTAGTGTTCTTATTATCATTTAGATAAGTCAGTACAAACTTTTTTCCCTTGTGAAATTTTCAAAATGATTATAGCCCCTATACATGAATAGACATACTAAAAATCAAAGTCTAACAAAGAATTTATTCAATTTCTTTTCTGAAAAGATTTCTGAGCACCTACACTGCATTATCCATTGTGCTGGTGGAATCAAATGAAGTAATTATCAAGTTAGTTTTGTTCTTTCATGGAATTATCTTGTGGCACTGAGGAGGCAAAGATAAGGGGAAAAAAATAGATGTGTCTCTTCCCTGCACATAAGACCACAGTCTCTAGTGAGAAATAGAATTAAGGCCACATAATTATAACATGGTATATGAATTCTATAACAATTTTATTAAATTTATATTTACTGAAATGCATGAACCAAACACTTTAATGAGCACTTTTTTCATATCTGTGTGTACAATAATTGAGTAGGGTTCCATTTTACCAACAGAATACTTACTAGTAAGGAAATACCCATACTATTAACTAAGTCTTTGTCCCAAAGTCACATAGCTAAGAAATGGCATAGGAAAAGTCTGGGGAAGGCAAGGGAGATAGGAAAGAGTTCTGTCTTCAAGAAGAAAGAAAACATGGACAGGAATTGGACGCCTTGGTTTTTCTGGCACTCAGAGAATATTTCCCATGCAAAGTCATATTGTCTGTCCTTGTGTGAGAAGGAGATTGAGGAGGGGCATGTTAAGAAAAATGGATTAACAACCTAATTTACTGGAGCATAGGATTCCATCGCAATGTGTAGGAAAAAAAAAACACTTTTGAAGAGGAAAATTGGTGGTCTGATCTAGCCTCACCAGTGTTTTGTA
This sequence comes from Dipodomys ordii, assembly GCF_000151885.1. Lineage (NCBI taxonomy): Eukaryota > Metazoa > Chordata > Mammalia > Rodentia > Heteromyidae > Dipodomys > Dipodomys ordii. The sequence continues at coordinate 11,841,053 of NW_012267236.1, forward strand.
ATCTATCTTGCTTCTCTAGAAAGAACATGTAATGTTTGGCCTACTATCTATCCAGTGGTACAGTAAGCACTTATGTATGTTAATTTACTTGTATCTCAGGGAAACCTATGAGGTATATATTAGCAAAGAAAAAGAAAGGAAGCAACAAGGACAAGTTTCCAATGGGTGAAGGGGTTTAACCCCGGATGGGAGCTCTGCTCTCAACAAAAGCACATAGGGTGTCTGCCTCTGTCACTCACAGTCTAGTATTGCTGGATATATTATAATGAAAAGGATGGACATGTTTCACCACATAAATGTGAACACCTAGTAGGCTGAGACTCTTGTCTCTCTTGTACCTTTATCCTTTCACTGATAATTACAAAGCTAGACTATTATTTAGTTGATAGATGTGGAATAAAGTATTGGTATAAGATATCTGATACATTGGCAGATCTGCGCGTGCGTGCATGTGTGTGTGTGTGTGTATGTGTGTGTGTGTTTATGTTTCCACTGAGAGTATTTTTCACTTACATAAGATTTTCAGTGAAAGACAGACTTGCCCTACACCCACTCTGTTTCCTCCAACCCACATGATGTTTCTGCTACTTGGAATTCCACCTTTATGGCTTATGCAAATAGGGATATTGTTTCTATAAATTCTAAATGTTTATACTTATCCCTCAGGAAAATTTTCACTTTTTCCATCTGCAGTCATTTCAAGTTTATTGTTTTTTAATCAACTACATTTAATGACTTTGTTTCTAGTCTCTCTATTTGATAATATGCACATTTGCATGATAATGCAATTGAAATATTCTCTTTGTTTTAAATTACTTTGGGGGTCTTGCCAAATAAAGACAATTGCCAATAAGTGTTTAGGGTTACTTTTCTCCTTTCCTTTCTCTATCGCCACTTCTGCCCTTCACACATACCTCTTCTGCTCTACCCCCCTGCAACTTGGTTATAGTCTTTCCACGATCAGACAGAATTCTGAGGATTTACTCTTTGGAGAGGTTAGATCAAAATACATGATTGAAGCATCAGACAAATGTGAAGGCTGAATGCCAGAAAGAAAGTGAGTTAATTAAGAAAAAAAAATCTACCCAGAATAATGACCCAGTGCACATCTTGGAGGGGCCTTTCTCTGCCAATCACAATCACATTTTGCATTTTGGAGTCTCCATTATCGAAAAGGCCATTTAGTAATATATGATAATATAATTTATTATCAAGACTGACATGACAGTGACTGAAACTATACTTGAAAAATTACTTATTTTTAATGCCAGTTTCTACTGTTAAGATATCAGACATACCTACTGTGTACTTTTATTTAATGATATCTCAAGACATTCTTATTTGGGGCCTTAGTGGAAATGACATAAGTGTATCTTAAGGGAAATTGAGCCAAATTCAAGAAGAGAAATTATACTCTAGCCACTTAGGGACTGTGTGATTTTTCTCTATGTGGTGTGCTCACCCTATCATGAATACCATGGTTGCATATTTGGATTCTATAACCAGACTAGCCAAATTCAAATCCTTCCTCCATTTGTTTCATTTCTCTCTGATTCACTTTCCTCAGTAAAGATCAGAGAATGATGACAGCATAGTTCTGGTAGTGCTACTACATTAAGATAAAATATAGAAAATACTATAGACAGTATTTAGTGTACTCCGTTTGGAGTTAATATCTAATAGTGGGTAATTATATTTACTACCTTAATGTACAAAGAGCTATCAAAAGACAGTAGATTCTTAAGTGCCTATGAGGTCATTGTTTTAAAGAATTCATTGGTACTCAATATTCATATGCTGCCTCTAAGACTATTTTGTTTTTTTTTCCTTATCTAGATTCATCTTTTGAGATCTGGTGCCAACATTCCCACACCTTGTACTTTATTTTCTTCTTGGAGGTCAAGAATATACTAAAGTATTTGTTTCTTTTTCCAGAATTCTATTAATAAGCTTTAATTCATATATAGAAATATGAAAAACAACAGGAATGCCAGTGCTACCTGGGAGTTGCACATACAGCCTTAGAAATCAGTCTATGAATGTGGTCTTAAGTTTATAAACTTGGTAGCTATAGGCACATTCCTTAAACCACTGAACTTTAGTTTTCTTTTTCTTTCCTTTTCTTTTAGTCAGATGTGGGGCTTGAACTCTGGGTCTGGGCACTGTTCCTCAACTCTTCAGCTCAAGGCTAATGCTCTACCACTTGAGCCACAGTGCCACTTCCAGCTTTTTCTGATTATGTGGTGCTGAGGAATAAAACCCAGGGCCTCATGCATGCAAGGAAAGCACTCTACCACTAAGCCACCTTCCCAGACCTGAAACTTAGTTTTTTAATTTGTGAAGTAGCATTCTAGTACTGAACTCAAAACTTCCTTGTGACTATTAAATAAGTTGTACATTTACAGCCTTCTGAATAGCACCTGCCAAATACCATGGGCCTAGTGAATTCTTTATGTAACCAGTTGAGGGCAGGGCCTGTGTCAACCTCGAAACCCAGTCTTCTACTATTATCCAGAGATTAATGCTGCTTGAACTGGAGGCAGAAATAGTTATAGATCATTTGACATTTAAACTGTTCTTTAGAGGCAAATAACCCTAACAAAGCATAAGAGAAGTTAGAACTCCTTGGACGTACATGCACCAGGAGAGAACAAGAGGCATGGAATAATGTGACTAGTCCAGTGAAGTGGGTACCTTGGGGTTACTGGCTGAGGTTGCAAATAAAGTCTGGGCTCTAGTGCAAAATGGGATGAAAGGGCAGTTATTTTCTTTCTATATTTACTTATTAAAGAATTTATGCCTTTGCTTTCTGCAAGCTTATTCCATCAATACGAAAAGGATTATGAAGAGAATGGTATTTTGAGCTAAAGACTGATTTGGGGCCTGGGGGAGAAGAGATCAATGATTTTAGCTATTGCCACCAGCTGAGCATGGTGGAATGTGCCTATAGGCACAGCTAGTCCAGAGACAAAGGTAGGAGATTTGCCAGTTCAAAGCTATGAAGTTCCTAGCTTGAAAAACACAGTAAGAAAGTGAAAGCACTGGGGGGCCTATCTCAAGTGGTAAGGTACTTGCCTAGCTAACATGAAGCCTTGAGTTCAAACACCAGTAACACACACACACACACACACACACACACACACACACACACACACACACACACACCAGAACATACAAAGTATCACCATGTTCTTATTTGTCTTAAGTAAGAATGGAGTAAAAATTGGAATTCAGTAGCATTTCTCTATCTGCATCATTTGCTTATGAAAGCTCCAGCATCAAGATCTTGCTATCTTAGGTGTCTTTCTTTTCTTAATAAGGTTTTTTTATTGTGAAAATACTGTACAGAGGGGTTACAGTTACATGAGCAAGATAATGAATGCATTTCTTATCAAGCATTGTTGCCTCCTCCTTTGTTTTTCCCCTACCATCCCTTTCCTCCCACCTCCACAACTACACTCCCCCCCCCACATAAACTGTAAAGTTCGTTTTTCAACATAGTGTCTTGTACATCTCATTTTGTTACAATCCTATTTAAACAATTTGTCTTTCCCTTCCCCTCCTCAAATTATACTGACATCAAATACAGTGAAAACAAGGGTTAAATGGTGTGGGAAGGAACATACAAAGCAACAAAAAAATCACATGGTACCTTATAAATACGTTAGAAACAATAGTAAGAAAGAAAAAAACACTTGTTCGATAACTTTTTGATTTTCTTTTCACTTTTCCAAATTGTACACTAGGTCATCCTCTCAGCTAAATAAATCTCATTTTACTGTCATGAGATATAAATGGTCAATAATCTCAAGGTTATGACCCCTAAACTTTATATTTAACCCGTAATTCTTATCAATGATGTTATCAAATGATAACCTGATAAAGAGTTCCCTATTTCTAAGGGAAACTCTTAAGATGATTTATTTATGCAACTTCCTGCACTCTTCTGAATAGCATTACCCTGTGAATCAAAGATGCAGCTATGAAGGGCTGGACCAAGAGATTGTCACAGAGCCTCTGGTTATCAGAATTTCCAGGATCAAGTATGAAAGGCCTGGTAACCGCTCTCTGTTGTCAGAGCTCTAATTACATTATTTTATTCAGAAGCGATATCCAAGAACGCTCAACAGGTAAGTATTTGGACTCTGTAGACAATTATCACTTGTCCTGGACAGAGATGTCAGTGCCAATAATGTGAGAAGCTGGCGACCACTGATGTGGACAGAAAGATATCCATGGAGCCAATAATGAGCTGCAATGTCTCAAGCAGTCATGATACAAACCAGTTTTCTTAAAAGGTAAATAGAAACAGAAGTGTACATGAGTCCTTGCCAGTTGCATACATCATGAGCTATATGGTACGATTTCTTCAGAACAGTAACTGAATTTTACCATGGACAATAGATACCTGCCTCCTTCCTTGAAGACATTTTAATTTTGGCTCCTCTTCACAGGGTATCGATAATTAATTGCATCAACTCTACTACTTTAATAAAACTGGTCATCCACAAAGCAAATATGTATTGCTTAATTTTCAGTTTGAGAGTTGATAACCACTGAAAATTAATCATCCAGAGAAAGGGAACTTAGCAGCCCTTCTAATCTCTGAAAAGATTGCCAGTCTATTAGAGTTATGTGCTATAATCAATTCACATATAACTGTATAATTTATAAGTTCCAAATTAGATCAGCTATCTATTAGACATAATAAAAATGGAAATATATTAATCAGATTAGAAAAATAAAGAAGAAAATTAGCAGGAAATGGGATTTGATACCCTTCAAGTCAAGCAGAAGATAACTATGGGTGTAGAATGTGAGTGGGTTAACAGAACGGCAATGCGTGAGCTGTAGGGCTGGATTAGATAACTTCCTATGGCTTACATATAAATGTTCAGTGCCTAAAATTTCAAAAGAAGGTCCCTCTTGGAAATGGTATTAAATTTAACATGCTTGACAAAAGTTCTTTATACCATACATTATTAAGAAGAGATAGCATTTATTCAGTACTTATACCATGCCAGGTGTGAGGCTTAGGCCTGGAGGAAACAGTCATATATCTTTAGACTCAAATACTTGTTTAGTATATTTTCTAAATTATAGAGACCTTTAGTGCCATTTTATGCTTTTAGATATATATTTATATCATACACATATGCATATATATCAAAGATACATATATATTAAAGAAGCACTACTTTTTCTACTATTTCAAAACAAGGACTATTTCCCAGGGTTAAATTGATGTTCAGTAGAGAGCTTTTGGTTTATATTGGCAAAAGCAAGCATCAGAGAGACACAGCACATAATTTAACTATAGAAAAGTGAATTTGGATATAACAGAAAGCTTTGTCACTGATTTTTACTTTTCAAATTATATTTTTTATTATCTTTAATTAGTCAGACAAAGGAGTCACCATTCAACAAATCAGTTTATAAGTACAATGCATTTCAGTGGACAAAGAACTAGGGATGTCAGGATTCTAGTATTCTTTGATTACTGCATCAACGTGAAAAATCTATTTTTATGCTCTTCTTTGCAGTTATGTTTATTTTTAAAATTAGTTTTAAACTGAGATTTTATTTTTAAATTCAATTTTATTTTCAAGGTGATGTACACAGGGGTTACAGTTACATACCTAAGGTAACGAGTACATTTTTGTTGAACATTGTTATCCCTTCCCTCATTTTTCTCTCACATCCCCCCTCCTTCAGTGCCCCCCCTCAAGTTGTGAAGTTCATTTCCAACATATTATCTTGTGAAATTTTCGTTCAGTAGTTGTGCAAAATGGTTTCACTTTAACATGTCAAGGTATGCTTCTCAAACAATGTTAACTCTTTCATCATTCTCCTCCCTCCCATCTATCTCAGCGCTTCCTGCCAGATCAGTTTCTCAGCTGCGTTTTCACACATGGACGTTGAGTATTATGACTACATTCCTCTTTCCATTCATCTGCCTCCTCCTCTAAAGCTCCACCCATTTCTTCAGACTTTCTTTTGGCTTCGTGGTTTCAGTTTGTTGTCTGCTAATTGTTCAAAAAGGTTACACTGTGAAAACCCATTCCTGAGTATACTATACTTAGTTAATCTCACTGTGTGTATATGCATGTGGTTTGTGTATGTCTCCAGATAGGATTATATCCTAGGTATACTTCCATGTGTGGGAGAAGCCATGCTCTTTGTCACTCTGCATCTGACATTTTTTCACTCCCCATATCTTTGTCCAGGTCCATCCGTTCCCTGTGAATGGCATATTATTTTTACTCATGGATGAATAAAATTCATTATGGATCCATGTATTTATATCTGTCTCGCTATCTCCCTCTTCCTTTCTGTTATGTATCTATGTATCTATCAATCACATTTTCTTGATCTATCCATTATATTTGCAGCAATAAACATGGATATGTGGATATCTTCATTATATTCTGCTTTTCAATCTTTTGGATAAATGCCCAAGGGTAATATCACTAGATCATAGGGTAGTTCTAGTTTTAGTTCTTTAAGGAATCACCATTCTGCCTTCGATGGTGATTGCACTAGTTTATTTTTCTACCAAGAGTGTAGTAGGGTTCATTTTTCCCCTCATCCTTGCCAGGATTTGTTGTTGTTCAGTTTTTTTGATGAAGGCCAATTGACTGGAATGAAATGGAATAAAATGCTTTGTTTCTTATATTTTTATTATCTTTAAGTAGTTGTCCAAAGGAGTTACCATCCAACATGTTAGTGCAATATTGTCTTTTTATTGTGGCTGGGCATATTGAGTGTTGCTATATGTATTTATTAGCCACTTTCACTTTTTATTTTTCTGAGAATTGTCATTTAGCTTCTTTGCCCATATATTAATTGGATTATTGAAACTTTAGAGTTTTCATTTTTGAGGTTTTTGTATATTCTGGTTATTAGCCCCTTGTGGACATATAGCTGGCAAAACTCTTCATAATCTTTATTCATAATCAAAGCACAAACAACTGAAATGTCCTCTAACTGTTGAATGGATAAGCAAATGGTATATATCCATATAAATAAATATCATTGTCCCTTCTTATTCACGGGGAGTATTTCCATGACCCTCAAGATGATTAAAACTTGAGATAGCCTTGAGATACAAATTTAGCATCTGTTCCATCTGTGGGCATCACATCTTCAGTTTGAGGTGCCATATGAAAACCAGCACAGATTCTTTTATCTTTTTTGACTATTTAATGGATCCAAGTCAATATTTGTTTTCACCTAAGTCTTAGCACCCTCTGGCAACTGTAATCATTTTCTTTCCTTATTTAGTCAAAGACTTCTACCTTTTCCCTTACAAGAAACAAACTACGGCTTCACTTTCATGTTCCTGAATTGTCAGTGTAACTACTCTTGTAGTTTGTGTCCATGATTAAATAAAATAGGTTTTACATGGGCACAAGCACAACAATCCCATCACACTCAATCTCCTAACAGAGGCAGCATTTGCGTAACTAATTAGTGGGTTGTGTATGCTGCGTGAGCATATAGCACAAAGTTATAACTCACACATGAGTTACAATGGCACCAGACTTTTCTCATGTTACCCAGAATGTTGTGTGATATGAAAACTGTGCATTGTTTATTTTTGGAATTTTCCACGTATTACCTTTGCTTTGTAAGGAAATGAAGGTATCGCAAGCCAAAGCTCAGATTTGGAGGAGTCCGGTAGAATTTTGTACCATGAATGGAATTATCTGAATAAATCTCAAATGAACTCTGGTAAATCTGAATAATACTATGTTGCATACTCTGAATTTTAGTCATGTGATGTTATATACTACTCACCAGAAATGAGGAAAGTGGTTGATTGCCATTTGCAGAAATTTTCTTTGCAAATGAGAATACTCGGTATCCTAATTTAAGTGATCCATCCATGACTAGGCATTTGATTAAACTCAGTTCTGTGCATTTTAATTATGTCTCAGTAAATACCATGTGACACATGACCATTTTCTCTTCATTGCTCTGTTGGGTTTCCTCTCCCCATTTGGTAGTAGCATTGTTGTCAAGTATTTAATTTAATGGATCATTTCAAAATTCATCAAAAACTACCTTAAGTGTTTAGTACTTTTGACCAATTGTTTTTCCACGTTGGAAAAATTCCATTTCACGCTTTTTGCCATACCTTCTTCTGATTGTTTTTGTTTGTTCCTCTATCAATTTCTTTCATTGCCTTATTTTACTTTGTTGATTAGCTTTAAAAAATTCTGGCTATCTGTTCATGCTCTTTTTAATTAAAACTCTCATCCCAGAGAGTAATTCTCTGTCTCTGTTTGTGTCTCCCTGTACCTATCCTTTTCCCCCTTCACTAGTAAAGTATATGGATGCCTTTTCTAGCATGGAAATCACAATTTAGGATTGGATACCTTGGTATACTTAGACATTAGGATGAAAACTGTTTACTTGGGTTTTTATACTTTTCTTGCTCCTTTTGTTTGGGGTCTTCACCCACATTGAGTAGAGATTTGAAACAAGTTATTAATGCATTGCAGAAAAAAGGAAAGGCATTTTAATGTCAAATATCTATACAAAGCATTCATATATTATTATAATAATAGCAGAAGAGATTTGTTTGGAGATTAAAATATGCTTCTCTGGGATTTTAAACTGTGTAGAAAAGTAGCAGAATTCAAATATGTAAGAAGTTTGGTTTTTGACTTGACAATATCAGCAAGAGAGAAAGGTGAAAATAAGTTAGCAGATCTGGATTCTTCTCCCCCTCCCTCCCTTCTCTCCCTCCCTTCCCCCTTCTCTCCTATTCTTTCCCTTCGCCCTTCTTTCTTCCTTTCTTGACAAGATGTCACTATGTAGCCCAAGCTTAGTGCCTTGAATTTCTAATCCTTTCACCTCAGTCGGCTGAATGTTGAGATTACAGGTGCACACTAATGCACTTGACTTCTGATTTTCTGTATCTCATGCTGAATTATTTCTAACTTTGATAAATATTTTTATACGATTAATTAAATCTTGTAAGTTAAAAAGTTCTATGAAAATATGCATATGAAAGTATCAGATACATCAATACTTGCCAGCTAGAATGAAGAGATGTTAACAAATTATTGTTTTCCTCCAGCTTTAATTTGGATTATGTAAGAAATTAGAGATATGTAACAATCTTGATGATGGTGAAGTTTTTCTCTGCAATGATATCACCACTCCTCTTTCCTCAGATATGTGCTAGGCCAAACTTGGTATGTGTTGTCTTTTCAGCCAGTTTCTAAATTATTTTTGTCACATACATGCATAAGCAAAACATTGCTTTGTATTGTTTCCTTAAATATATATTGATGCTGTCATAGCACATGTATTATTCCAGGATTTATTTTTTACTCAGCATTATGTTTTGGTGATGTTTCCATGTTTCCACACATTAATCTAGTTTTTATTGCTGTATGAGTTGCATGAATGCACAGTAATTTATCATTCGTTCCCTTAAGTAAGGACACTGCTGCAATGGATATTTTCATGCATATCTCCTGTGGTGACTATGTGGAAGTTTCTCCTAGGCATATATTTAAATCCAGCATTGTTGAGTCACAGATTACATATTTCAATATATTCAGATAGTGAGAACTTGCCCTCTAAAATGCTGTACCAATTTACTCTGCTACCAGTCCTGAATGAGAATAAGTTGAATTTTCTTTGTCAAGTCTTGATCGTGTCCGATTTTATATTTTTCTAATTTAATTGGTATTAAGTATCTACATAAATATAAAGGGAATTGTTCAGATTCTTAAAGAAGATGAGTGTTTATGTATATGCTTATTGACCCTTGCTGTTTATTCTTTGGTTAGAAAGAATGCATTATGAAGAAGATAATTATTTTTTTAATAGAAAACATTTACTGAGAACTCTCTCCCAGGTTTATACACCTATGTTAGCTGCTATACATTATTCCAGGAACATGAAGCCATGGCACAATAAATATTTTTATCCAAGAATTCTTGAATATAATAGCTCTGGTAAAAAAAAAAAAGAGTTGGCCCAATTGGACAAATGAACATTCTACAAAGTATGAGTTTGCTCACCTGGGTAAATAATCAAGTCCTTATATTGAAAAATGAACTTTACAGCTTTGGCTGGGGGGAGGTGGATGGGGAAAGGAAACAAAGGAGGAGGCAACAACACTTGATAAGAAATGTACTCATTACCTTGCCCATGTAATTATAACCCCTCTGTACAGTATTTTCACAATAAAGAAATAATAATACATTTGTTAAATCACAGTTTTTCACAATTCACTTCTATGTGCCCTATAATTTTGTCACAAACTTTTCTCAATACCAAGATGCTTAGAACCTGCACAGAATTGTCTGTTACCCCCAAGCCACAAATCCTAGACTCTCCTGGACATTACATTGTAGCAAATCACTGTTAAGCCTGGTCAAACGTTGATTAAAAGTTTATTAATGATCTTTTGAGGAGTCAACAACTTAGTTATTGGTAATACACATTTACCATAGACTGTTCAGAGTTAATCCAGAACCACCTCAGGGAAAAAAAAAAACTAACAAAATTTCAATAAACATGTTTGTATATCTCACATTCCAACATTTTCTTTAATCCTGTTATATTTTATTAGGATTTTTAAAAAAAAACCTTTTATGCAAGATAATATTCTATGATTTTGACTCCGTTTTCTATATTTTCAGGAAATCAGGAAACTATACTAACATATTTACATCAACTTTTACTTTGTTTGCTCTTCATTTCTTCCCATTGAGCTAAGTTTGCATCTGGCATCATTACCATTAAGGCTGTAGAAATTGCTTTCGTATTTTGGGTGCTGCAGTTTTCTGGCAATAAATTCAGTTTCTATTTATTTGAAAACATCTTGGTTTCACCTTCATTATTGAAGTATAGTTTGTAGACTAACATGCAGTTTAAAAATACTTTTAAAACACTATTACTTTGTCTTCTGGCCTCCATTTTATTCTTTTTTTTTTTTTTGGGTCCGGTCGTGGGGCCTGAACTCTGGGCCTGGGCGCTGTCCCTCAGCTCTTCAGCTCAAGGCTAGTGCTCTACCACTTGAGCCACAGCGCCACTTCCGGCTTTTTTCTTTTTGCTTATGTGGTGCTGAGGAATCGAACCCAGGGCCTCATGCATGCAAGGCAAGCGCTCTACCACTGAGCCACCTTCCCAGCCCTCTTTTTTTTTTTTTTTGGTTGGTCTTGGGGCTTGAACTGTGGGCCTGGGCGCTGTCCCTGTGCTCTGCAGCTCAAAGCTTGAGCCGCAGAGCCTCTTCCGGTTTCCTAGTGGTTTATTGGAGATAAGAATCTCATGGATTTTCCTGCGTGGGCTGGCTTTGAACCGCGATCCTCAGATCTCAGCCTCCTGAGTAGCTAGGCTTACAGGCGTGAGCACCCAGCTCCATTTTATTCTTTAAACTTTGTCACAGATGTTTTTGCTCATTTGAAAATAATGTGATGTTTTTCTCTGACCAAAATTAACATTTTACTTGATGTTAGAAGAAATTCTGTGACTTTATACTTACCAAATTTAAGGAGATGCTATTTTTTAATGTGCATTTCATGTCCCATTTATATCTAGTCCACTTCAAGGATATTAGTCTCCTCTATGATTGTTGGATAGAGAGTCACAATTCCCACTCTGTTCCTCCAACTTTTGCCCTAATGTTCATCTGCCTTGAAGTTCACTGAATAATTATTTTCCTAAATAAAAATGACTTCAGTGAATCATCTACTTATCTCCCTCCCTCCCTCCCTCCCTCTCTCCCTCCTTCCCTTCCTTCCTTCCTTCTGTCTGTCCGTTCTGCCTTCTTTACCTACTTCTCTCCTTTCTTTCTTTCTCGCTCTCCTTTCTTTCTCTTTCTTTCGTTCTTTCTTTCGTTCTTTCTTCCTTCCTTCCTGTCTTTCTTTCTTTCTTTCTATCCTTCTTTCTTTCTCCTTCCTTCCATCTGTCCGTCCTGCCTTCTTTCTCTCCTTTCTTTCTTTATCTCTTCTTTCTTTCTTTCTTCTTTCTTTCTTTCTCCTTCCTTCCTTTCTCCTTCCTTCCTTCCTTCCTTTCTTTCTTCTTTCTTTCTTTTTCTCTTTTTTATTTCTTTCTCTCCCTTTCCTTCATTCCTTTTTCCTTGCCATCATCCCTGCATCCTTTTCTCTTTCTTGTTTGTTTTATTATCATCTATTTCTATCAATATACAGACATACATGTATACTTATGTATGTGCCTATCTCTTTGTATGTGCATGCAAAACATGCAAAGACATATATACTTAGTTCTAAACTTTTGTGTTTATATCCATTTTACAGTATGATTTAAAATCCATTTTCTATTCATTTTTACATTATGGACAATCTTCTTTAAACTACTGAACTGCCTTAGAACAGCGGCTTTAAAATTCTTATTTGATATAAATAATACATGGGTCATTTGGTGTTTGTGTTTTGAATGTCGCTGTCATAGCTCCTCTTCATGTTAAAACAGAATACGTGAGTCTGAATAACTTTTGACGAAGAGAGGCTATTTAGCTGATTATCTTACAGGCAGCCACGTCTGGCACAGTCCTCATGACATCTTGTAATCGGTCAGATTTTAGCACATGGTTTGTCTAACTTGATGAGATTGATAAACTTGTGAGGAGAATAAGAGAGAGACATGAATGACAAACTTATCAACAGCCTTCTCTTGCAGTAACTAATCCAGTCTCTGGAAAGCCAGAACTCGTTCCTACCAGATGGCATTCAGTTTTCTTAATGACCTAATCACCTCTCCAAGGCCTCACATTCTGACACTGAAGCCTAACAACCAGGATGAGTTTTGATGAGCACAAATCCTGTTCAAATTATGGCACCTGTTTTGCTATTCTATTTCTGGTTGTGTAGAGAATTTAGAAAGGGAGTTAGTAGGAGTTGTAAATTATATATTCTCAAGACTCCAAGTCTACTCTCTTCTTCTGAATTACATTAATTTTGATTTGGCAAGCAAGGTTTCAATTTTAAACTTGAAATCTGTCTCCTTCAGTGGGCAGCAATTTTAATTCTCTGATTATTACAGCCTCTTCTCTACTAAGATATTTTGAGATTTTGCAACATAGATATAGATCATGAATTTGGAGGGTCACATGCAAATTGGGAGAATTTTTTTCTTAATGGACTTTCCTTTTTTAAAAAATTTTCTTGATATTTCAGCTACTTTGGGGATCATATATATATATATATATATGATATTTGTGTGTGTGTGTGTGTGTGTGTGTGTGTGTGTATACCAGTCATGGTGCTTGACCTAAGGGCTTAGGCATTGTCTCTGAGATGATTTTGCTCAAGGCTAGCGCTCTACCACATAGCAGAGCCATATCTACTTGTCCATTTTTTTTGAATGGTTAATTGGAGAAAAGAGTCTCAGCTGGCTTTGAACTATAATTCTGAAATCTCAGCCTCCTGAGAAGCTAGGATTATAGGGGTGATCCCATGATACCTGGTGTAGGCATTCATTTCTGAATTCTCAAGGACATGAAATTATAGAAACCATATATTTTGTTGTTGGTGGTGGTGGTAGTGAGGCTTGAACGATGGACCTGGGTGCTGTCCATGAGATGTGGCCTTGAGCTCAAGGCTAGCCCCCTACCACGTGAGCCACAGCGCCACTTTCAGTTTTCTGGTGGTTAATTGGGCATAGGAGTCTCAAGACTTTTCTGCCCAGGCTGACTTTGAACTGTGATCCTCAGATCTCAGCCTCTTGAGTAGCTAGGATTACAGACAGGAACCATCAGCGCCCAGTTGAAACCATCTATTTTTAAGTCCTTTGTCCTCAGAGGAACAATTCTCTCAGTAAGAAAGCCCGTAATTGTGCAAGCCAGAACTGCCTGATCATTTTTCCTTACTTTATTCAATATTTAGGGTTTTTAAAACATAGTTAAATATCAATAATAGCAAACATCTTTGTCTTATTTCTGAATCCAATACAAATGCTTCTGAAAGATGCCATTTAATACTTATATTTTATTTGATTTGGAGATTTCTAAGTTAAGTCATTTCTTATAGTTAAGAATAAATCATAACATTCATAATTTTAAATGCAGTGCCAAAATTAGCATAAAATATTTATATAGGGCTTTTGAATCAGTATTCAAAATTACACTTGAACTTATTTCAGTTCCTTTGACTGTCTCCCTGCTTCTCTAGGTGCCAATTTTATACTAGACTTTCTTCATTTAGTAAGAGTGGTTTGTTTAAAAAAAGATGAGTTATTGCCATTATGTCAAATATGTTTCTATATTGTGATTTCAATTAGAATATTTTGTTGATTAATTTCTTATTCCATTTTGGCCATAATTTAAAATATTTCATACAATTTAGAAAATTGATTATTTAATGTTAGCAAATTCACGTCATGTTGACACTCATCTTGTTTCATTTTGTATTTGTCTTCTCTACTAGTATATTTATGTATTTTTCCCTTTTTTGATCAGTGCCTCTAAAAATTTGGGTATGCTGTCAGTCATGGTAATAAACTTGCCCATAGTTTCATTGATTGTCTCTAGTCTTCTGATTTATCTTTTTGGTGATGGATTTTTCTCCTTGATGTTATATTCTTCTTTGTGGTTTTTGTGTTTCATTGTTTTTCTTCCTGAATTAAATACTTGTTTTATTTCTTTTAATGTTTGATTTCGATTACAAATACTTACCTCTAAAAGATTTTTTGGATGTTCCACACCAGCAGTTTTATTATGTATGGTGGTGATTCTTACCACAATAAATAAATAAATAAATGTCAAGCCGGTGCCTGTGGCTCATGCCTGTAATCCTAGCTACTCAGGAGGCTGAGATCTTAGGATCATGGTTTAAAGCCAGCCCAGGCAGGAAAGTTCATGAGACCCCGATCGCCAGTAAACCACTAGGAAACCAGAAGTGGCGCTGTGGCTCAAGGTGTAGAGTGCTTTCTTTGAGCTGAAGAGTGCAGGGACAATGCCCAAGCCCAGAGTTCAAGCCCCATGACCGGCAAAAATAAATAAATAAATGTCATTGCATGTATATATTAAAGTGTATTTCTCATTAATGTTATTGAGTAGATGAATTTTCTTGTTTGGTTGGTTAATTTATACACAGGTATTTCAAGTCCAAGATCTTTCCAGTCTCCTCATCTTATCAACTCACCTTCCTCTAACTCCTTTTCCCCTTTTCCTTCTGACAGAAGGCGAGAAGAAGATGAATAAAGTACCTACTTCTTAAAGGCTATGATTCAAAATTTAAATACCCAACAACCAATCACACTTCACTGGTGAGACTGTCTAATGGCTACATATAATTACATAAGGGAAAGTGCTAGGAAATTTTGTGTACTTTTAGAACACAGAGAGGACATGAGTTTAAGTGAGCAGTTTGCAGTCTCTGTCACATGTATTTTATTAAATTTGATACCTATTTTATTCTTTGTTAGTAATATATATACATGTATATATATTAATTTGCATTTTTGTTTAATTTTACAATGTGAAAAGAGTGAATATTGGAGAGTTTTTGGTTACTTTGTTAAGTATTATAGTTTGTTGATTATAATTTTGTTCACATCCCTATCTATATTTGGATTATTTCTTACAATATACTTACAATATACTGAACTCAGGGCCTGGGCACTGTTTCTGAGATTCTTTTGCTCAAGGCAGGCACTATGATACTTGAGCCACTTCTGGCTTTTTCTGCTTATATGGTACTAAGGAATGAAACCCAAGGCTTCATGAGTGCTAGGCAAGCAGTCTACTGCTAAGCCACCTTACCAGCTCAATATATAACTTTTTATTGATGGCATTCTTCTTTTTTTTATTTATTTATTTTTTTTTAGTTTTTTTACATTACTTGTATATATATTAACAAATGCATATGTAACTTATATGTATATACATATTTCAGATGTAATTTTTCTTGGTTATTAAGGTCACAAGCATTTTTCTTTATATTTTCATTTTTATGTGTTTTCTAATTTCAAGAATAATATAGTTAGTGGAAACTGTTTTTTAAAATTTGCTTGCCATACAATAACTTTATCTTAGAAGACAACATGATGGAACAAATACAGTAAATGCAGATGATATAATTTGAGGAAGGATGGTCACATATTGATTATTTGCTATGACACTAATTCTTTGATTTTCCTGCAGTTCAATTTTCTGACACTAATTACCTTATATTTTAGATGGCATAGATAAAAGTCTCAGTCTCACAGACTATTCCTTGTTCAAATGCCAGCTGACAGGTAGTTTATGCAAGTTTATCTATACTTTAGTCTGACTTGACTACCACGTGAGGAATCCTAACATAAAAAACATTTCTCCAGAATATCTCTCAGAACTGAGAAAGTACTGTAATTGTGCATATTATTATTTTTGATACTGCAGTCTATTCAAAACCTGCCAGATGACCAGGGAGCACAACTTAAGGTCTTACACAAGGATGGTACAAAGTTCCCATACCTTTCCTGGATTCAACATCTGACAAGCTCATCAGTCTGTTGACAAATTTCCTGTCTAAGAAGTTTTCAAACCTCGGTTTTCAACAGTTGGGAGACCATGTTGTGTCAGTAGCATATGAAAAAGAAATAGTCTGGAGATTTCAAAGCCCTCTACAATGTACATGTATATTATATCACAGCCAACGATAAAATCTATTCATTACTAATTCAAAATGTGAATTTCTAGTCATTTCCAGCAAGAAAAAAAAGATAATAAAATGAAAAAAATACTGTATCAATACCTTTATCATTTGGAAGTCAATCAAATCTTTAAATCTCAAATAAAAATTATAAAGTTTTCAATTTTGAAACAAATGGGGTGATGCCATTCTTTCTGATGGAGGCATAGGATTCATTGTATAAATATGCCACATTTTCTT